>NW_004524898.1:390359-393662 GCF_000260255.1 Octodon degus
GTGTTTCTGTTTTAATGTTTAGATCTTCAATCCATTTTGACTTTAGTTTATTGCACGGTGATACACCTGGGTCAAGTTTTAGTTTTCAGCATGTGCAGAGCCTGTTTTTCCAGTACCATTTGTTAAAGAGGCTATCTTTCTTCCAGTAAGCACATTTAGCCCCTTTGTCGATGATAATGTGGTTGAATGTGTTGGCAGTTGCTTGTGCATCTTCTAATCTATTCCATTGATTCTCGGGGGCACGGGGTGAGGTTGCCTGTACCATGCTGATTTTATCACAGTAGCCTTGTAGTATAATTTCAAGTCAGGAATTGTACTGCCTCCTACCTTCTATTTGTTGCCCATGATTGTCTTTGCTATTCTAGGTTATTTCTACTTCCAAATAAATTCTAGGAATGATTTCCCTAGGTCTGTGAAGTATGTCAGTGGTATGTTGATAGAGATTGCATTGAATTTGTATGATAATTTTTGGAGTATGGCCCTCTTCTTAATGTTGGTTCTTCCTATCCAGGAGCATGGAATATCTTTCCATTTTCTGAAATCCTCTATGATCTCTTTTTTCAGAGTACTGTAATTTTCACTAGATAGACTTTGACTTCTTTAGTTAGATTAATTCCTAATTATTTCATTTTCTGCAGTGCTATTGCAAAAGGTATTGTTTCTCAAATTTCCTTCTCAGTGTGTTTGTTATCTGTGTAGAGGAATGTAATTGACTTTCTGTTAATGCCTTTGTATCCTGCTATGTTGCTGAATTTGAGTATTAACCCCAGTAGCTTCTTGGTGGAGTTTTTGTCTTCCAAGGAGAGTATCATGTCATATGCAAATGATGATAGTTTAACCTCTTCTTATCTATTCTTATTACTTTCATTTCTGTCTTGCCTAATTACTCTAACTAATGATTCTATAACTATATTGAATTGGAGTCATAATAGAGGACATCCGTGCCTTGTACCAGATCACAGAGTAAAAGGTTTCAGTTTTTCACCATTTAGAATTGTTTTAGAGGTTGGATTGTCATAGCTGGTATTTATCAGATTAAGGTAGAGGTCATCTATTCCAATTACCTCTAGGACACTGAGCATGAACAAGTGTTGAACTTTGTCAAAAGCCTTTTCTGCATCCATTGAGATGCTCATGCAGTGTTTGGATTTGTCTCTATTGATATAGTGTATTAAATTTATAAATTTGAGTATGTTGAATCATACTTGCATCCCTGGAATAAATCCTACCTGGTCGTGTTGTATAATCTTCCTCATAATTTGTTGTATTCTCTTTGCTAGGATTTTATTGAGAATGTTTGAATCTATATTCATGAGTGAGATTGACCTACAGTTTTCTTTTTTATTTGTATCTTGGTCTTCTTTTGGTGTCTGTATAATACTTGCCTCCAGGAATGATTTTGGGAGGATTGTTTCCTTTTCAAATTCATTGAAGAGTTTGAGTAGTATTGGGATTATATCTTCTGTAAATTTCTTGTAGAATTCAGCTGTTAATCCATCAGTACATGAACATTTCTTTGTAGGTAGGTTTCCTATTGAATTTTGTATTTCATTGGCTGTTATTTGGTTATTAAGAGTTGTTATAACTTCTTGATTCAGTTTTGGTAATTTTTATCTTTCTAGGAATCTACCCATTTCTTCTGTGCCTTCAATTCTATGAGAGTAAATATTCTCAAAGTGGCTATTGATGATATCTGAACTTTTACTGGGTCTGTGGTACTTTCACACATTTCACCCATTATTGCTTGTACTTTAATTTTTTCTTTCCTCTTTTTGATGTGGTTGGCAAGGGGCTTATCAATTCTACTTAATCTTTCAAAGATCCAGGTTTTTGACTCATTAATTTCCATAGTTTTCCTTATCTCAATCACATTAAAATTTACTCTAATGTGTTTAATTTCCTCTGGTCTTTGGGCTTTTTTTGTTTGCTCTTCCTTTTCTAGACATCTGATGTGCAACCTTACATTACGTATGTGTTTTCATTCTGTTTTACTAATGTGTGAGTTCGCAGCTATAAATTTCCCTCTAAGAACAGCTTTCATTGCATCCAATAACTTCTGATAGGTTGTGCTTGAATTTTCATTGAATTGTAGATATTATTTAATTTCTTGTTTAATTTCATCAGAAATCCATTGGTTGCTGAGGAGGGTGTTGTTAATTTCCATGTACCTATGGTGTTTTGTTCTTTCTTTTGTCATTGCACTGTGGTCAAATATTATGCATGGGATAATTTGTTTTCTTTCATATGCTTAAGCATGATCTATGGACTAGTATATGGTCTTTTTCAGACAATGTCCCATGATCAGCTGAAAAAAATGTTTGTTCAGTTGTAGTTGGGAGGAACACTCAACATATATCCACTAAGTCCATTTGTTCCAAGTTCTGGTTCAGTTCTGCTAATTCTTTGCTAATTTTTTGTCTGCTTGACCTATCATTTTGCGAAAAGGGGGTGGATGTTAAGGTCTCCTTTTAAGATTGTAGTATTGGATATTAGATTTGTCATGTCCATTAAGATTTGTCTTATGTAGTTGGATGCTTTCGTGTTTGGTGCATATTTATGAGTGTTACCACTTCCTCTTGAATTTTTTCCCTAACCAGTATGTGGTAGTCTTCTTTCTTTTGATCATTCCTGGTATGAAGTTGAGACTATTTGCCAACAGGATTGTTACCCCTTCTTTTTTCTGAGGTAATGGTGTGTGTAGCATTGTATTCAACCCTTTGACGTTCAGCCTATGAGTTTCTTTGTGAGTTAAGTGTGTTTCCTGTATACAGCACATTTTTGGCTTTTGCTTTCTAATCCACTATGCCAGTCTATTTCTTTTAATTGATGAATTGAGTCCATTTACATTGAAGGTTACCATTGAGATGTATTGACTTATGATTCAAATGTTATTTTCCTGCTCTTGTTTACCCACTTTTTTCCTGTGTTTAATTCTTTGCCATATTTCATGGGTTCTTTACATTCTCATTCTTGGAGTTGTGGTCATTTTTTTTCCTCTCTAGAATATCTTTTAATAGCCTGTGTAGTGTTGGCTTTGTCGTCATGAAATTCTTCTGTTGTTCTTTTTCATGGAAGTATTTCACTTCTCCATCAATCTTGAAGAAGATTTTTGCAGGATACAGCAGTCTGGGCTGGAATATTTATCATGGAGGATTTGAAGAACTCTGCTCCATGCTCTTCTTGTCTTGATTTGGGTAGCGAAATCTACCATTATTCTGAAGAGTTTTCCTTTAAATGTGATCTGTTTCTTTTCTCTAGTGGCTTTTAGTACTTTGTTTTTGTGCTGGATTTCTGGAATCTTGA
>NW_004524898.1:395277-399921 GCF_000260255.1 Octodon degus
CATTGATGCCATTTCTTGTCCATGTTTTTATTTATGATTTCCATCACTTTTCTGTGTTTCTTATATTTTGTGTGTGTATCTGCCTTCAAGTATTTTATTTGGATTGTGATTTTACTTTGCACCTTATAGATTATACTTCCCTATGGCCTCGTGCATTTTTTTTCAGTTCTCCTGTTATTACTCCACACAGCTTCATTTCTTGGATTCTGATTTCCACTGACTTATGGTTCTGGACTTGTTTTCAATAGACTGAATATTAAGGATAGCAGTTCCCTTCTTCACTTTGACATTGTGTATTTCTATTTTGTCTTCTGTATTGATGCTTCAACCTTTCAAATATTAGACAGCCTTAATCACCAATGGTGAGGCTGTCCTGGGGCAATGGAGCAATGAACAAGCCTGCATTTGCCCATCTCTCACAGGCACCACTCTCCCAGGGCAATGGAACAAGCACTGAAAATGGACTTATACTGCTGTCACTGATAATTCCTTCACTATTTTTCAAGACACTGCCTGCACTCTCCTGTCACAATTCCCACTCTATAACTATGCAGAAGGTGCACCATGTGGGCTTACTCTCTTTAGCTGGCACTGTGACAAAGAGCAATGGAGGTCACACAGGGTACAGGTTTACACTGTTCCCAGTGGAACTGCTATGAGTCTTCTCACTGAAGCTGCTGTCCTGGGACAATGGAGGGGGCACGGGGCATGGGCTCATGCTCCTCTGACTGGAACAGCTCACGTGGGGCAATTTATGTCTTCGTGTTTGTGAAGAGACCTTTTGGCATTTGTTCTGCCTCCAGCTTTCGCACTGACTTCAGTGAGACATATTGTTATTCTTTACCTCACCTCGCAGCTGTTTGATTTTTACAATCTCTTCCTATTCTTAAGATGGCTTTGTTTTCTCAGTAACTAGTCACAATCCTGTCTTGTATATCAATACTCTATCTTCACCTTCATTCTCTATTGTATATACTCTCAGTGCAGATGTTAATATGGATTTGTTTTGATCAGCATCATGGATTTCATTTTATTTTTTGTTGGACATTCATGATTTTCATCATTTGTTTAAGGTCTTCTATTTTTAAATTCTGTGTCTCCTTTAAAGTTTTTATATTTTGTCATTGTTTCTTGTTGTATGTGAAAGATTTTTTTTCTATATGCTGTGCCATTTTCTCTCTTCTGTGGTTTTTATTTGTGAAAATTCCACTATTTAACTTCTAATTTTCTATAGCTCACTATGTTCTGAACTAGTGCTGTATGACTGCAATCTGGGTTGTATTTTGATGCTGCATCTTGTCGTGTTCTACATTTTATGTTGTTTTTCTTTCTGCAATAATACTTAGTGTGTGTGTGTGTGTGTGTGTGTGTGTGTGTGTCTGTGTGTTGGGAGGGTATTTTAGAGAAATGGAAGACAAGATAAGGAGATAAATCAGGTCAAATTTAGTAGAAGAAAGTTACAGAGAAAAGAATGATCTCCCCAGTTTTGGGAAAGTGGAGGACACTGGAGAGAAAGAATGAAAGAGGCTGGGAGCATATTGAAGTGAACCAAAGAGAGAAGATGAAATGTTTCTTTACATGAAAATATCTTAAAAATGATTGATGTAGTTGAAGAGACAAAGGAGGTGAGTAAAAGGAAACACAAAGAATGATTACAAACCTAAATAGTTACAAAATAAAAACAAAATGCCAAAAAATACCCAAAAAATTGAGACTGATTTGGACGTGTGTGCCTATAAACCCAGCTCTTGGCAGGCTGTGAACAGGTGGATCACTACGAGTCCGACCTAGTAGTGAGGCCCTGAACACCCTGAAGCTCCTTCCCTAAAAATACAAATAAGAGAGATAGAAAGAAAGAAAAAAAGAAAGAAAGCAGAAAAGGAGAAACACAAAAATAATTAAAACAAACAGAACAAAACCAACTGAAATGAAACAAAACTAAGCTTTCAACCAGACAGAAACATGAAAACAAATTAGAAAGTAAAGGTATATAGATGTAGTAAAATTATTCTGATGCCTAAATTTCTCTAGTAATGATCAATTAAGATTTTATTAGTGTAAAAAGGGCTGGCCAAATAACTCAGGGAATTAAAGGGTCTCAAAGAAGGCACAGGGGCAAGGGGTTGGATCCATGGCATGCCTTGGTGGTCCCACCCCTGGCGCACACTGTGGTAAAGATCGAGACTGGGTATGATGTCTTGCACCTGTAATCCCAGCTCTTGGGAGGTTGTAAGCAGGTGGATCACTATAAGTCCAATCTAGTAGTGAGACCCTGAACACCCTGTAGACTCTTCCTTAAAATACCAAAAATAAAAATAAACTATTTTAAAAATGTGCTATACTGGTCAGAATGTGTGGCCATGCTAGGCCTGTCATCTTCCTGATTCTCCAAATAATAAAATTTTTCTTCGCTGACAAATGTAAAAAGTACTGCTATATTATGCATAGAGGAATATTCCCTTAAAAGTGGAATATTATAGAAAAATTATTTAAATAAACAAAAATTTTAATAATAAAATATCAGAAATATTGCAATTAAACTTAGAAACAAAGCTACTAGTGGTTACATTAAATATTAAATATTTGAGTCTATGCTATGCAACAGATAAAAACAAATTTTATTGCTTTGAGTATGGCTTATACACCTACAATTTATCACATTTATTCTCATGTATTTAATACAAATATCATACATCTGCCACAAATGCTTGGAACAATAGACTACATAATCACATTCACAAGCTTCAGGTTTCATATATACAATTTATAACTCAATGAAAGGGAGTGACATTCTCCCCTTCTTCCTGTCACTTCTGAGGTCTCAGAGTGCGTGTTCCAGGTGTCATTTTATGTGGGATTTCCAGGCACCAGAAGTTATGTTTTTCCATGCCTGTTTCCATCGCTATATCCATCCCACCCATCGCACAATAGATTTCTTGCTAATAGATGCTAATATCTTGAACACTTGCTTCCTCAGATCACACCAAGTCCCCATGCAGGAGCTGTCACAGAGCTTACAGGTGAAATGATAATCATTCCCCAGGAAGGAGATGACCTCACTCTTTCCTACCCTTTATCTCAGGAAAAGTGTCCCATTTGCACAAATGCTCCCACTATGCTCACAGCAGCTACTGAACCAAGAAATACTGCATTTGGTAAGTGAACTGTCTTTCTCTTTATTTATTTGAACAAAAGTAGAAATTTTGTGCAGGAAACTCACAAGAAATGTGTGAACATACTGTCTTAATTTTCTTTTTGTTTCTGGGACAACATAATTAAGACAAACAAATTAAAGGAGGAAATGTATAATTGACTTAACAATCTATAGAGTCTTCATTTCATTCGCAGCTGAGTGCAGGAAGTGTAGCATGACAGAGCAACATGGAAAACCAGAAACACTTTCTGGCAAGGAGGCACAAAGCAGAGAAAGAGAAATCCTCCTTTACTCCTTCATCTTACCCAGTTTACAAGTATTTTGAGCAAGGTGGTGCCAGCCACAGCCAGTGTGGGCCTTCCATTGTCCACACCCAGAGCTATGCTAAATCTCTTGGTTGAATAATGAATACCACACAGTCTTAATCCCAACATCACACATCCTGGATCCAGACTGCTCTAAAAAGTCACATCAGCTGTGGAGACAGTTCAGTGTTCTAAGTATTTGCATGTGAAGCATAAGGACCTGGGCTTGATCCTTGGTACCACACGCCATGCTGGCCCCAGAACCACAGGTGCATGGTGCTCTTCTGGAAACCCAGTCTGCTGGCACATGCCTATAATCTCAGAACTGGTGAGGCTGAGACAGGGCAATCACTTTGAGTTCAAGTTTCATAGCAAGATGCTGCTCCAAATAAATATTTAAATAAATGATTTAAAAACTAAAAAATTTCTAAATGCCACACCTATGAGTGCATGAGGTTTTGGGGGACCTTGAAATACAAGCCAGAATACCTGACACGAGATCCTCTTATGCTGTCATCACTGGCCTACAACTCCTGTGCTCCATCATTTTGTTTTAACCTCCTGTACCCCTGAGCCTACAGCCATGTTCCTGCATTGGGATCCTTAGGAAAATTTGAAATCTATGATAGTAATTGTCCCTATGGCTCGCTATGGCAGTATGTCTCCAAAACACTTCATAATTGTGGAAAAAGTATAATTACTCCACTCTGCCTAGGGCCTGCAGAGAACAATGCATCACTAATTTCACATTTATTGGGAGATTCTTGGGTCAGTGTAAGGTGAATTCACTTCACAACAGGTGTAATGGAATTCTCATTTTATAATGTGACTCATATTTACAGATGGGGGCACGTTGCATAACTAGAAACTGATCAGTGCTTAATGTGACTCTAACATTTCACCTGATTGAAAGATTCTGTGATTGTGTCCTAATTTCTGCATCTGGTTCTAATCTGTTGGGATTTCCACAGACAGCAACAAATCAATCTCTAGACAGCAAGCACTTGAGCTGTTCCTGGAAAGATATGTCCACAGCAATTCCTGGAATGAATCACCAAGGAAAATGTTTATGATTATGGCATAACTTCTTATTCATATAAGAAACTTTGGTAAACAATATGAAAAAGGTCTTTACTTAACCTTGAGTATCTCATGCTTGCAAATATGACAAGAGACATAAGATTA
>NW_004524898.1:400772-404698 GCF_000260255.1 Octodon degus
GAATAGAATGGATACTAGTTAATGGCCTCCAACAACAGAGCAACATGGGAAAAGAGAAACACTTTATGGCAAGCAGGCAAAAAGCAGTGAAGCAGAAGCCCTCACTTACTCCTTCATTTTACTCAGTCTACAAGTATTTTGGGCAAGGTGGTGCCAGTCACACTCAGTGTAGGCCTTCCATTGTTCACACCCAGAGCTATGCTAAATCACTTGGCTAACTAATTAATAACACACAGTCTTAATCCCAGCATCACACTCCCTGGAACTAACCTGCTCTAAAAAGCCACACCAGCTGTGCAGACAGTTCAGTGGTTCAAGCATCTGCATGTTAAGCTCAAGGACTTGGGTTCAATCCCTGATACCACATGCCATGCTAGCCCCCAAAACTACAGGTGCATGGTTCTGGCCCTGAACCTGGGTGTGGTGGCATGTGCCTATAATCTCAGTGCTGGTGAGGCTGAGACATGAGAGCTACTGAGTTCAAGCTGCATAGCAAGATGCTGTTCCAAATAAATATTTAAATAAATGATTTAAAAAATAAAAAATTGTTAAAAGCCCCATCTATAAGTGCATGAGATTTTGGGGGAGAACTTGAAATAGAAGCCAGAGCAAATGATGACATATCCTGTTGTGCCTTCAGCACTGATGAGAACTCCTGCACTCCATCACCTTGTTTTAACCTCCTGTACCCCTGAGCCTACAGCCATGTTCCTGCATTGGGATCCTTAGAAAAATTTGAAATCTGTGGTAGTAATTTTCCCTATGGCTCACTATAACAGTATATCTCCAAAACACTTACTTCATAATTGTGGAAAAAGTATAATTACTCCACTCTGCCTAGGGCCTGCAGAGAACAATGCACCACTAATTTCATACTTGTGGGGAGATTCTTGGGTCAGTGTAAGGTGAATTCACTTCACAACAGGTGTAATGGAAATCTCACGTTTTAAAATGGGACTCATATTTAAAGATGGGGTCATGTTGTGTACCTAGAAACTGATCAATGTTTAATGCTACTCTAACTTTTCACCAGGTTAGAAGAGTCTGTGATATGTCCATTTTCCGCATCTGATTCAAACCCTTTGGGATTTCCAAAGATGGCAATCTATCAATCTCTAGGCAGCAAGCACCTGAGCTTTTCCAAGACTGATATGTACACATCAATTCCTGGCATTATCTAATAAGGAAAATGTTCCTGATTTATGGCATAACTTCTTATTCATATAATAAACTTTGGTAAACAATATGAAAAAGGCCTTTATTTTTCCATGAATATCTCATGCTTGCATATATGACAAGAGACATAAGATTAGCTGGGTTTGTTTTTCTTAGAGGCCATAATGGTAAGTGAAATATATCAGACCTATATGTGTAAACATCATATTGCCTCAATAGTGTAAGAACTTAAAAGAGTAAATAAAATCTAAAAATGGACCACACATATGATGAAAGGAAAAGAATCTGTTCAAAGTGAAGGAAAAACTGAGATGAGTAAAAGAATAAAAGAAAGAAGTGGAAAAAATATATATGTATATATACAGGATTGCTTGGATAACTTTACTGCTGATATCTGCTGGTCTATTGAAAGGAGCAGTTAATGCTTATTGTTTTATACTTTTTCATTTTTCATCACTTCTTACTTTCTACCAATTATGCATTTTCATATCGGGTAATATAACCTAATGATTGGAAGATAACATTATGCAATGCAACAACCATTGTCAAATTCCTATTATTTTGTTTCATGAGATTCTGTTTTATTTCTAATGTTTTCTTTACCATTTTATATTCTCTCTAAAAAATAGAAAAATGAAAGATCTGCTGGACTGGGTTCAGGTCTTCTCATATCTGTATTTGCCTTCCTAATCTCTATAGCTCATTCCTCAGAAAATTGTCAACACATTTAAATACAACAGCTCAAACACAGTCTTTCTTCAAAAACTAACATATATATACTTATATATATGTATATAATTTACATATATTTATATTCATTGTTAATATTCACATCTGTTTTACTGAACATATAACAGCATTTAGATTTTATTATTTCTCAAGTTTTAATGACACTAAATTCACCAATTGTAATCTAGTATTTCTTAATGATAAATAATTGAAATTGTGTTAAAAATAGAAAAAGTCCTGTTTGGGTATTTTATTTCAAATTCTGTGAAAAATATTAACTTATATCTTATTATATGTAGTATTATCAAAATGAACACGACTTTTTTGTAAAAAAGAAAAAATTAATTACTTTATCTCACATCTTTAAAAACTTCAGTAAGAAGACTCTTTGTAATACAATGCTATAATTAAACATTTGGAAAGACATAATTCAAAAAGGAAAAAATTTATTGATAAACATACTTTTTATTTCTATGATTGCATTAAGAAAAATACATATTATCTTAAATTTTCTTCATTTCTGAGATATGTAAATGCTTGTTTAAATATTTTCCTGCTTCTCTAACCATATATAATGCCATTCAAGTTTTGTAATATTGCTGTACTCTTCAAGGTTAACGTCCACAGGATTCTTTCATCAAAACAGTTATTCAGACTTTCATTAAGGGCTTCTCAGTTTTTCTTCACTTACATTGATTGAAAATGTATAAGTTCCAGTCAATGATGTAAATAATGCTGCAGTAACTTCCTGCATCTACAAAGCACATGTTCCTTACTTGCATGTTTCCTAGAATGATGGGCTTTGTGAGAGAAGATGTTTTCTGGATGTAATTAGGACAATAATTTAGGTCCAGTTTCTTCCCACTGAAATAAGATGTAATATCAACCTTTTGTATAAATGGATGGATTGGTTTTGGTTAACGTAAATTGGGCTTTAGTCTTCCTCACTCAGACTACTGTTGGAATCCTTGGAAATTTTGCACTCTTTTGCTTGTATAACATTTCCTTATTCACTGCTCAAGTGTTGAGACTCATAGATGCGATTCTCATACAGCTGTTCCTAGCTAACATCCTGGTCCTGCTCTCCAAAGGGATTCCTCAGACCATGGCTGCCTTTGGGTTGAAAGATTTCCTGGATGAGACTGGATGCAAGCTTGTCTTCTACTTGTACAGAGTGGCCAGAGGGGTTACCCTCAGCACCACTTGCCTACTCAGTTGTTTCCAAGTCATTATAATTGGCCAAAGTTTTTCAGGGTGGATAGAAACTAAAATTAAATCCCAGAAGTATCTTGGCTTTTTCTGTTTTCTCTGCTGGCTCCTGAACCTCCTGATAAATGCCCGAACTGTTGTGAATGTAACAGGACCAAAGAACAGCAGGAACATGAGCATGCAAAACATGTACAGATACTGCTATGTTCCTGTTCGTAAAGATCTGACATTCACACTAACAGCAACCCTTTACTTCCTCACTGATTGGACTTTCTTGGGTCTTATGGTCTGGGCCAGTGGCTCCATGGTCCTTCTGTTGCACAGACACAAGCAGCGTGTCCAGCACATTCACAGCCACCGTGTCTCCCCTTCATCTTCCCATGAGGCCAGAGCCAGCTGCACTGTGCTGATCCTGGTGAGTATGTTCGTCTCCTTTTATGCTTTTTCTGCCATTTTATCATTTTGGATAACACAGAGCCTGAGTCCCAGCCCCTGGCTCATGAACACTGTTGTGCTGCTCTCCTCAGCCTACCCTGCATTCAGCCCCTTTGTGTTTGTCTTCAGTGACACTCATGTCTCTCAACTCTGTGTTCTCTCATGGACAAGAAACACAAACACTGCACGTTTGTTCTCCAGGTTTTGAGTTCCTTCAGAATGTCATTCCCTTTTAATTAAGTTGTTTCAAAATTTGTATCGGGTGATGATATGAATGCTAATCTGAAAGCTCCTTGGTATGTTTTAGTGTAAGAAAATGATGGCTATAACCTCATGCTGTCTATTGGAACTTCAAAATGTAAACTGTATAAACAATT
>NW_004524898.1:405093-411659 GCF_000260255.1 Octodon degus
GGAATATTGAATATCAGGGGCAGTAATGAAGAGTAAGGAAGTGGTGTTTACTTTATAAAAGTTTCTTTCTTGGATGCTGTAAAGTTTCTGGGGAGAAAAGTTGTCATAGTAATTCAGTAATGTAAATTTATTGCTTTCATATTGTGTAATTAAAATGTAAATTTTGTCACCTATAATTTATTAAAATCACAAAGTTAACTGTCATACTTTTTCAAAAATTGTGTGTAATGACATATATGCTATGGGATGATCCCCAAATCTCACAACTAAATTTACTAAAACATTTTATTGCAAATAATGTAAACACAGTGTATGGAATAAGGCAAATCAATGTTATGAATGTAGCAATGAAAAAATGCATAAGGTTTGGTATTGTAGTCATTCCTCAGCTTATGTTTTTCTGTTCCATATTTTAAATGACAAAAAAAATTGGCAGAAATAAATGAAATTTCATTCACTTTTTTAGCTGCTTTTTGGAGGAAATCAGGAATGACTGCCTTACCCATCTTGTGAGTGCCACTGAGACAGTGAAGACTTGCATTGTTTTCTTTCTAAATTCTTCCATGAATTTTGTCTTACACTGAATTTTCTTAGAGTTTTTAATTACCCAACAACGTCAATGTAAACAGAGGCTGCCTTGACATGTTATAGCTGAGAATTTTAAGTTGACTTACTTAATATTTGGAAATTTGAGTTTCATATTTTTGTTTTGTACTTGTAAGATAACATTTATTGACTTAAATTATTCAACATATGTGCAAAATTTCACTTATTAACTGGGCTTTGACATTCAGGATCAGTTTAGTTCTACAAGGGGTGCCAGTGCTGATGGAATAATAGGGTTTGATAAGCACACATAAGAAAAGACCAGTGAACTGGATAAAATCAATGGAGTGGGCACCTTGAAGCATCCAAGCAAGTTAGCACGTGGCTTTCACCCCACATTCACCCAGAGAGATACGTGCAGGTTCTTCCCAGCAGCAAAGAAGCCTCCTAAAGGCCTTCCCTCAGACTATTTTCCCCTGCTTCATGTCCTGTGTGCTACCACAATTCTGAAAGTTGACAGTGCCGCCTTGGTGATGTCAGCTCTGTTTGTGTGTGTCTAGGGAAGTAGGTATATTGGGTGAAGAAGAAGGTGTCTAAGGTCTTGAGGGGGCTTCTGTCCCACAGCTTGCCAGACTCACTGAGATAGCAAACGTGCAGCTTTGAGCCTGAAGAGGAGACAGCCTTAGGAGCACAAATTGTGTAGACATGGAGGGTCTGGAATAAGAGGAGCAGCTAACTGTGCCTTCTGTTTTTCTGAGGAAAATACTACATGTAAAAGATACTGCAGCACTGACTCACACATGAGGAAATGCACCCAGTTATGAAACGTTAAAAGAAAAATATTACATGGCAGATACTGCATTTCTATAAGAGGTATACTATCAGTGCACCTTTATTTTTTAATTTGTTAATGTATAATGTGTAGGGACCATTCAATACATAAGAAAACTGTTAACATTTACTGATAATAATATTAATTTATTTTTTGGAACATACATGTTCACTGGTGTGATATTGAAATCTGGGTTCTATACGTCTGATGAACGATATGAGATTCTGCATTACAGCCACAAACATTTGCATCCTATGCACATAAGATCATGTGCATGGACAAGTGTTCTGGAATATACATGCAAATTCTCTGACAGGCCTGATGAAGCACACGTTTTGGGTGTCAGTCCTAGAATGTCTGTTTCAGTAGTTCTGAAAAATAAGAGTAAAAGTTAATATTTTATAGCTCCTAGGTGATGCTGCTAGAGATACTGAGGCAATGACCAAATGTCTTGAGAAGCATGAGCCTCCTAGTTAGGTGCTATGCCACTGAACTACCCTAACCTTAGTGTTTTTCCCTTCCCATTGTCTACTTCCTTGCAGAGAATGCAAACTCCACAGGGCAGAGCAAATGTCTCTGGTGGCTGAATGTCTCATATGCACCTGCAGAAACACCTGACACCCACTATGTGTGCAATTAACACTGATTGCAGGTGGGAAAAAGCATGGCCCTTCACTTTCTCTGTCTTCCTAGTGGGAACACTCTCAATGTCCCCTTTATTTATTGCTCCACACACCAATGTTCAATGTTTTGGAGAATGCCAAAGCATCACATTCTGGAAAGAAGACCCCCCCCCTTAAAAGATAATGTACTTTCACAAAGAACAAATTGGTCAAGCAATGGCTGTGACTCATTCACATGGCTGACACTGACAAAGGATCCACAAACTGAGTTACAGGGCTTCAGGTAAATCCTGAGGGTATTTGACTGACATTGTCAGATACGAAAGTTAAATTTCTTGTTATGTAGGTCTAGCTTTAGCTTGGTCTTAATCATTCAGCAGAAAAGTATAAAAATGAGGTATAAAAAGTAAAGCCATATTAATATGCTGGGCTGTAAAGGCTCAAGTCAACAACTTCCGACATTGCCAGTCCTATGGATAACTCGCTACTATTATAAACTACTGGAGTAGATTGGAATATTTTGCTGAATTCACGTACCTATAATATTTAAATGGAATAGAATACCCATCTCTGATGAAACTAAGCAAAAAAAGGGATATAAAGGAAGGAACATTTTGTATCTGTATATGGAAAATAGGATAGATATGCAGCTACTTTCTCTTAATTCAATGTGAAGAAAGATTTGTACTAATAGTGTTTGGATAGGACATCATGTCTGCATCTTGTACTATAAGTAACCACTATGAAGACAACAATATGAAATGTAGTAATTATTGAAACTGTCCTACTAATCAGTTTTGAAACTCTCATTGCTGCTTGTTTCTCAATAAAATTAATAAAAAAGATAATGTAGAAGTGTACTAACATGCATGCCATTGTTGTCACAAATTTCTTTGATGTCTTAAATTTTTTCCTTTACTAATATATCCACAGCTACTTCTGTCACAGATTTTAAATAATTTCACAAATAGCATAATTAATATTGTTCATAGCATTGTGATAACACAGTTCAAACCCATTTTTGATGTAATTCTTTTAATTTCCTGCTGCTAATGCATAATTCCAAAACACATTTGCTAAGTTGTGTTGTTTTAGGAATCAAATTTAGGTTGCTAAAAAGAACTGACTATCTTGTACTGGATACATGCCTGTAACACAAGTTTTTCATTAGCCTGAAGCAAGAGAATGGCAAGTTTGAGCCCAGACTGATGTGTTTGGTGAAATCTCTTTTGCTAAACAATGAAAATACTCCAGTGATGTAAGTCACTGATAAACAGTTTGCCTGGCAGCACACACCAGAAATAACTTAGATTGTAGAGTAAAGCAAAATGTCATGTGTGAGAGACTGTTTCTCATCAGCAGACAAAAGTGTTGATTTCATAGGTAGGATATTTGGTGTCTCTGCACTTCAGAGGCAGAGTCCCCCACTCTTCTGCCTGCACATGGTGATCTGCCATTTATCTCTGTCTTCTTTCTCACCTCCCAGCCTAGGTTTCTCTTGTTCCTAACTGAACACATTAACATTTGAACAACATACTCTAAGGCTTCAGCCTATGTGAATGTGGGCAGCAGTAGTCATTAGTTTCTGCCTTCCTGCAGGACATAATGTCCAAATAACTTACACATTCACAGAAGTTTTAATTAAAGTTTTAAATTTTAGTTTGATAACAAATCATCTGATTCAAATGAGTTCATTTCCAAAGAACAGTACTACTGCAGTGCTATTGAACAAGATTGCTGCATCAGGCCAGGATTTTGGCCTTCATCTCGCCAGGCTTTTTCATTGGTCAGGCCTTCAACTGCAATTATCCCTCAGCTTATCATACTAGATGTCAAAAACACAAAACCAAACACCTCAGTGTTCTGCTTACTAGGGTTTGAGTTGTAGAGACCATGAGTAAGTCATCCTTGAAATGGACTTTGTGTTATAGGGAAGATGCGAATGTGTGAGGAATGTTTTTAAGTGTAAGTTTTATTACTGAGACAACATCACACCACTAGATGAAGTAATGACAGCTACTGAAAGGAATCATTCATATCCACATATTCCCAGAGGAATTCCTATTCCAGAAACTATTCCAGATAAGGACCAGGGACAGCAAAGAGGCAGGAGAAAGAAGGCAAAATTGTGAACAAATCCCTTTCTTATGTTTTCTGCCCAGAGGAAGTTAAGAGACAAAGGAAGTTTGATTCAGGTTGGTTTGCACAGATTGCACCATTATCCTGGAGGAACAAGGGTTGGTCTTAGCACTATGGCAATTCGTTCACAGTGACTAGAGCAGATTTACAGTGCTTTTAACGACAGAAGTCTTGAGCTCTTCTCATAATAAGGTGGCGTCATCTTGGGCACCAAATGGAGTTCTGCACATGGAGAGCATCTCCCAGGTTAGCAGTCCACTCACCCTGGCATCAACTCACAGAACAGTACAGCTCCTGTAAGGGGCTGGTTATTGAAGTACCACAGATACAGAAATCATGCATGTCCAGTCCAGGCCTGGAACATTAATCTGAACTGGGACCCTCAGCTGGTGTACTCTGCAGCTGAACAGGATCCCCACCCACCTGTGGTGGGAAGATGCCAGGATGGTTCACTGCCTTCTAGGCTCCATAACTTTGACACCCACTCAGAACATTAACACCTCTCACCTCCTGTGAGACCAGGCCTTAGAAACAACAAAAAACTTTCTGACAAGTGCCAGAAGTCCCTCCCACAACAATGCTCACACAAGAAAAGTTATCCTAAGTCCTCATTGTTCAGCACCACTATCCAGATGATCCAGTGCATGGGAAATTTACCTTTTCATCTCCCAGACCTCCAGCTAAGACTCTTTCTACTCAATTTTCTTGAGGCAGTCTAGTGATGAGAAAACTGAACCAGTAGCCCTCCAACTTCATGTTGTGCTACTATGTAGTTTAACTGCTGTGAATAGGAAGTCTGAGAAGTATGAGGATAGTAGTAGCTTAGGGTAAAAGAAAATGAAATAGCTGACCCAGGTTAAGAGGTAACTCAAGCAGCTAATCCAAGCTTAGTGATTCAAAGGTGAAAACAAGAACAAAGGATAAAAGCTTAGGATGAGAAGAGCAGCACAAAGACTCTTCCCTGCATGTAGAGGAGTCTTATGCCATGCATGCTATCAGCATTAACAGTTCCTCTTTACTTCTGGACTTCGACTTCAAGGGACTATGTAAGATAATCAATTTAATCTTGTCCTCTTTTAATTTCAACTTTTTTGAAGCAAACCACCACACTCTATCTATACAAGGTTAAGGCAAGGGAAGGGGAAGCATAATCAAATGTCTTTCATCTCTTCTTATCTCCCAAAAGTTTTTTTTTTAATTTCCAGTAAACACTTTCATAAATTCTTGCTTTTGTCTACAAATTTATGCTTGCACTTTGGGAGATTAAGCAGGTTTATACAAAATTAATTCTGGAGGACAGAGCTTCACACATTCTTACAGGCCTGAAGTTCAATTTCTCTAAAGTGTTGTCTGCAACCATTCTCCTATGAATTTATGTCTGTACTTGTACCAAGAGGTTAAACAAAAAAAAAAGAGGTTAAACAATTCAGGTGTTTAACCCACGAAGGCTGAAGACAGAAATCAATGGATCACTCCACACAGTCATTTATATACACTTCCACTGTTATCTGGAACCAAAAAAAAATTGCTGTCCATGGTCCGGGGAGATGGCTCAGTAGAATAAGCACTTCCCTGGCAAGCACAAGGGCCAGAGTTCAATCACAAGTTCTGAAAAAAAAAATTGCTGTCCAAGTACATTTAAACTAGAGACTTAGAGTGCCTTTTAATGTTAATATTCTCAGATAGGACCAAGAAAAATTAGTAATACCAAGAAGAGAAGGGCATATGAAAGAGGGATGTCAGACCACCTTAAATCTGGCAGACAAATGTAAAGTCCTACCTATGTTTCACAGGAGACTCCTTCCTGTGTAACTCATGATGGTGTCCCTCATTGAAAAATACTCTTATCCATTTGATAGTTCTCTGTGTGTGTGTGTGTGTGTGTGTGTGTGTGTGTGTGTGTGTGTGAAATACTGAATATTGAACTGAAGGTATCATAGTTACTAGATAAGCTTTGCACTCTGCGGTTACATCCCCAGTGTGTTTTATATATTTACTCCAAGAAATATCATAGTATATTTACTAAGAGGGCCTCAAATTTTTCTATCTTCCTATCACTGTCTCCTGAGTAGCTTTGAGTAGAGGTACACAAACCAGTACCCAGAAAATCATTTCTTTTTAGGATCAAAACAATATCAATATCTAAGGGGAAAAACATACCAAATGTTACTTGGTTATTAGAAAATAGCAGGAAGTTGAATGTATTTCAGCAAAAAATATAATGTTCTTAAACACAAATTACTGAAGGTAATTAACATTAGCATATAGTTCTTTAAAATACTGTGGAAGATATTGGTTAAAGAAAATGATAGTAGCACTTGAAAAGTGTCAGAATTTCAGAAGAGTCTGACACAAATATAGCCACCACAGTAACTCTGAGCATCTTATTTCAATAATAGGACTCTTCCACAGCCACACACATATAA
>NW_004524898.1:439540-459672 GCF_000260255.1 Octodon degus
GTGTTTGTAAATAGGTTATCAAGTCCGCATCTTGTACAGCAGTTAACCACTAAGAAGAATGTATGCATTATGTTAATTATTGAAACTGTCCTACCGATTTGATTTGAAACTGTCTCATTGCTATTTGTTTATCAATAAAAGTATGAAAAAAGAAAAGTACAAAAAAAAACAAGTAAATACAGATAACATCTGCTTATAGAGGAAAATATAAAAGAAAACAGCAATGAGCTGAATCAAATCTGCATCAATGGTGGTAACTCTTGACAAGTGGCTACTACCTGTCAGCATAAACAGTTGTGTGGGCTTTACAGGATTCAGCCCAGTGATGGATCCAATGGGAAAAGAAACACTGGCAGGTGCATAGTAAGACACTGCAATAACAATGGATGTGGAGAGAAATACAGTTTTAAAATGTAAAATCAGCCAGAGTAATGTATAATATTCCATGAAGCTTCCCATGGCTCACAGTCCCTTAGGTAATCAAGAGGCTGGTGGCTTCACAAAGGTGAAAGTTATTAATCCTAAGACTCCTGAAGAAACTACCCATTGGAGGTGTATATATATAGTGTGGGCACAGAAAAAACATAAGCTGGATAAAAACAAAGGTCGCAGCATTACCGTGAGATATTCTTCCCTTTTACATGCTGTACAAACATGCAAATCCTGCTCCCAGCACAGGCTTAAAGGATGGAAACACTAGCTGGTTAAGTGTCTGGTATGGAATTGGCAAGAAAAATCACATCAGCCTCATGCCAGTGAGTGATGGATAAAATGCATGTTCACTTCACCTACAATGATGTACAAAAATTAGACAGAGAAAATTCAACCACAATTATATTTTCATCTGATTCAGAACCACACAGGGTTGTACCAGTCTACATCCCCACCAGCAATGGAGCAGGGTTCCTTTTTCCCCATAGCCTGTCCAACATTTGTTGATGGTTGATTTCTTTATGACAACCATTATTTTTCTGGGGTGAGATGTTATCTCAATGTTGTTTCAATTTGCATTTCATGGATGGCTAGTGATATGGAGCATTTTTTCATGTATTCATTTGTTTCTTGTATTTCTTCCTTCCAGAAGTGTGCTCATCTAGGATGTCCATTTTTGGATTGGGTCTTTAAATTTTGGGGTCTTTATGTTTTTTACTTATTTATAAATTCTAGATAAACATTTGTCTGAGAGTTTATTAAGATATTTTCCAAATTTCTGCATTGTCTTTTCACTCTGTTGGTAATTTCTTTTGACAAGCAAAACATCTCAATAAGAGGAGGTCCAAGTTGTTGATTCTGTCAAGCATTTACAGTGAACTTTGATTTTTTTTTTCTTCAAAAGTTTGCCAACCCCTATATCTTAAAGATTTTCTCCTACTTACTTTTCCAGCAGATTTAGTATTTCTTTTTAAATGTTTAAATCTTTAATTCATTTTGGTTTTAGTTTATCACATGGTGATAAACCTCGCTCAAGTTTGATTTTTCAGCATGTAAACAGCCAGTTTTTCCAGCACCACTTGTTAAAGAGGCTATTTTTCTTCCATTTAATGCTTGACCCTATTGTCAAAGATGAGGTGCCTGAGTGTATTCAGAGGCTTCTGTCTTCTAATCTATTTCCTTGATACTCAGGTCTATTTTTTTTTTTGGCAATACCATGCTGATTTTATCACAGTAGCTTTGTAGCATAATTTCCAGATAGGACGTTTTTCTAGTTCCAGATAAATTTTAGAAATGATTTCTCTAGGTTTGTGAGGTATGTTGGTGGTATTTTGATAGAGATTGCATTAAATCTCTGTAACAATTTTTGGAGTATGGCCATTTTCACAATGTTGGTTCTTCCTATCCAGGAGCTCAGAATATCTTTCCATTTTCTGAAATCCTCTATGATCTCTTTTGTCAGAATACACTAATTTTCATTGAGTAGATCTTTTACATATTTAGTCACATTAATTCCTAAGTATTGCATTTTCCTTGGTGCTCTTGTAAAAGGTATTGTTTCTCTAATTTCTCTTTCAGCATGTTTCTTATCTACATAGAGGATGTTATTGACTTTTGGGTATTGAATTTGTATCCTGCTATGCTACTGAATATATGTATTATTTGTAGTAGGTTCTTGGTGGACTTTTTTGGATATTCAAAGTACAGTATCATGTCATCTGCAAATAATGATAGTTAACTTTTTTACATATTATAATTCCTTTTATTTCTCTCTCTCTCTCTTGTTTAATGGCTCTAGCAAATAATTCCAGAACTACATTGAATAGGAGTGGTGATTGAGAGCATCCTTGTCTTGTAGCTACCTGATCTGAAAGTAAAAGGTTTCAGTTTTTCCCCATTTAGAATTATATTAGTAGTTGGATTGTCATAGATAGCTTTTATCAGATTGAGGTAGAGGCCATCTATTCCAATTTTCTGTAGGACTTTGAACATGAATGAGTGTTGCACTTTTCAAAAGCCTTTTCTCCATCAATTGACATGATCATATGGCTTTTGGATTTGGCTCTATTGATATAGTGTATTACATTTATAGATTTGCATATATTGAACCATCCTTGCATCGCTGGGATGAATCCTACCTAGTCGTGGTGTATAATCTTCTTAAGGATTTGCTGAATTGTATTTGCTAGGATTTCATTGAGGATTTTTGCATCTCGTATGTTTTTGCATCAATCCTCCTATGAGGATTTCCCTCATATGTTTATGAGGGAAATTGGTCTGTAGTTCTCTTTTTAGGTTGCATCTTACTCTGTTTTTGGCATCAGTATAATACTTGCCTCCAGGAATGATTTTGGGGAAATTTTTTTCTTTTTAATTCCATTGGAGAGACTGAGGAGTATTGGGATTATATCTTCTGTAAAGTTCTTATAGAATGGAGCTGTGAATCCATCAGGACCTGGACTTTTCTTTGTCAGTAGGTACTTTATTAGATTTTGAATTTCATGGGCTGTTATTGGGTTATTAAGAGTTCATCTTCCTGATTCTGCTGTGGTAATTTGCACCTTTTTAGGAATCCATCCATTTCTTCAGGGTCCTATATTCTGTGAGAGTAAAGATTCTCAGAATAGTTATTGATGATCTTCTGAATTTCCTCAGGATCCACAGTAACTTCACCTGTTTCATTTTATATTGCTTAAATTTGAGGGGTTTTTTCTTTCCCCTTTTTGATGAGGTTAGCTAGGGGCTTATCAATTTTATTTAATCTTTCAAAGAACTAACTTTTTATTCATCAATTCTTTGTATTATTTTCTTTGCCTCGATTGCATTACTTTCTGCTCTAGTCTTTATAATTTCCTCCAGCCTTTATGCTTTGGTTTTGGTTTGTTCTTCTTTTTCTAGGCATTTGAGGTGCAGCATTAAGATATTTATTTGTTTTTGGTCTGTTTTCCTAATGTGTGAGTTCACAGCTACAAATTTCCCTCTAAGCACTGGTTTCATTGCATCCCATAACTTCCGATAACTTGTGCTTGAATTTTCATTGATTTGTAGATATTGTTTAATTTCTTATTTAATTTCATTTGCATCCCATTGGTTACTGAGGAGGATGTTGTTTAATTTAGATGTATTTATGAGATTTTTATGGTTTCTTTTGTCATTTATTTCCAGTTTCATTGCACTGTGGTCAGATAATATGCATAGTATAATTTCTGTTCTCTTGCATAACCTGTAGACTAGTATGTGCTCTATTTTAGAAAATGTCCAGTGCAACTGAAATAAATATGTATTCCGATGTGTATGGGTGGAACATTTTCTATATTTCCATTAAGTCCATTTGTTCCAAGTTCTGGTTCAGTTCTGTTACTTCTTTGCTAATTTTCTGTCTGCTTTACCAATCTTTTTGAGATAATGGGGTGTTAAGTTTTCTGTGAAGATTGTGATAATTGAATATTAGATTTTTCATGTCCATTAAGATTTGTCTTATACAGTTGGGTGCTCCTGTATTTGGTACATACATATTTATGACTGTTACCTCTTCCACTTGTATTTTTCCCCTAAAAATTATGTACTGGCCTTCTTTATTTCGTTTCATCATTCCTGGTTTGAAGTTGAGATTGTCTGCAAACAGGATGTCTGTTTCTGTTTTACTGTGAAGAGGATGTCTGCTTTTTTCTGAGGTGCTGGGGTGTGTAATATTCTTTTCCACCTTTGACTTTCAGTATATGAATTTCTTTATCAGTCAAGTGTGTTTCTTGTATACATCATATTGTTGGATTTTGCTTCCAAATCCAATGTACCAGTTTATTTTTTAATTGGTGAATTGAGTCCATTTCCATTAATGATTATAATTGAGATATATTGACTTATGAATGACATGTAATTTACCTGCTATTGTATTCCCCTTATTCTCCTGTGTTTAATTGTTTGCCCTATTTTGTGGGCTCCTTCTGTTCTCATTCTTGGAATTGTGATCATTTTGGGCCCTCTCTAGAATATCTTTTAGTAGTCTGTGTAGCGTTGGCTTTGTCATCATAAAACTCTTTGCTTGTTCTTTGTCATGGAAGTATTTCACTTCTCCATCAAACTTGAAAGAGAGTTTTGCAGAGTATAGCAGTCTGGGCTGGAATTTTTTCATACAGGAATTGAAGTACTCTACTCCATGTTCTTCTTGACTTCATGTTTTGTGAAGAGAAGTTTGCCATTATTCTGATGGGTTTTCTTTAAGTGTGATCTATTTCTTTTCTCTAGTATTTGATATATTGTTCTTGTGCTGGATTTCTGGGATCTTGGCTATTATATGTCTTGGTGTGTTTTTAATTGGGTTGTTATTTGGAGTTCTATATGCTTCGGTTATCTTAATGTCAGAATGTTTCCCCATATTTGGGAAGTTTTCTGCTATTACTTCTGCTCATATTCTTTTTATCATTTGTATTGACTCCTTTCTCATTGCTGCCTGTTAGTCTTATGTCGTTCATCTTTGCTTCATCTTGCAGGTGTTCAATTATTTTTTCCACATCTCAGTTGTTTTTGTTTTTGTTTTTGTTTTTGTTTTGAGAATCATCCTTTGTCTTTTATTCTTTGTGTTGTCAAGGTGTTGGAATTAAGCCAGGGAAAGGCTATCGTACAAGCACAGTTGTTTTGTTTTGTTGTTGTTTGCTTGTTTGTTTTTATTTTTTAAAGTTTAGGGCTAAATTGGGCTTACTTTGCCCTCAAGGCACAGTACTCCTGTCCCGACTCCCTCTCCCACTGACAGTGATTACAAATGTGTGAACTAGTCCCAATGATTCCATAATCCTTTAGTTATTTTTTAAAAATATTTTTCAAGATGTACAAGAAGTCCACACCAAGAACTCAAATTGGGAGCCGCCTTTCCTTTTACACTTAGAGACAAACTTCATGGTGCAAATACTGATGAGGCAACACAGGCCAAGAAAAGACCTGACCTAGAGATTGTTTGTTCTTTTTTTTTCCTTCTTTTATTTTGTACGGGAGAATGAAATCACTTCCTTTACTCAGAGCTCCATATTCTGCACTTATTTTATATTTTCTATAATTTTGAGACAATAAAATGACTTATTGTGCTACTAGTATCCCAGTATGGGCTTGGACATGCAATCCTCCTGCCTCAGCCTCTCAGAGTGTTGGGATTCCAGGCCTGTGCCTCTGTGCCTGGCTTTTTTTTAGGTTCTTTGCTTTGTTTTCCTTTTTTTCAACAGGGCCTCTCTGTGCAGACTGCGCTGGCTTGAACTGGAACCCTCCTCCTTCAAACTCAGGAGTGCTGGGATTATTTATTTACTCTTGCAGGACTCATTGGAGGTACAGCTCCGTGTTGCTGGAGGTAGTGCTGGGCTGGGTGACTCTTGGCTCCAGAGTTCCACATCTCCCACCAGGGAGGAAAGTGGCCAGAAGGGGATTCACTGCCCTAGTCTGAAGGCTGTCCTGGCTTCTGCTCCCATCTTCATCTATCTCTTGGTCTCCTTACCATTGACCAATGTTCTTTCCTCCTGGTGACTGTTGTCTTTTTTTATTATCTCTTTCGCATTCTCACTTTCTTCTATATCACAGAGAAACCCTGTGATATTTACGTTTCTGTGTCTGATTTAGGTCCCTTAGCATGACCTCAAAGAACATTCTTCTTCTCAAAGTGATTTCTTTTTGGTATAGGACTTGTGTATAGATTCCACCTTTCCTTCTCCTGATGGACATACAGTGTGTTTCCAAGACTCAGCTACTATGAAGTGTGCTGCTGTAAGCACGGATATGCATGTGTCATTGTCTCCACTCTTCATAGAGATCCCTAAGTGGGGAAGAACTGTGTAAATGAAATTTCTACTTTTGACTGTTTTGAGGCTCTCCGCACCCATTTCTACAGTGGCTGTAAGGCTTGGAGGATGGTGATGACTTCAGCCTTTGGTGCCCAGGTGTTTGAGGCAAGAGGCTGTTTGTTCCTCAGTCACCTCCTAGAGATGCATATGTCACAAGCTTCTGTGCCAGTTAAATCATTTAGGTAAGTGCTCCCTTAAGTAAAGCTCCTTACATCAGGGCTGTCAGAATCTGGTCCTTGCGATCAGGCCTACTACAGAACATTTGTTCCATAGTTTTTACACAAAAGTGAAATAGAATGGCTCCTTTGGGGGGGGGGCTTAACACAAGGTGGCTCAATTTAAAATCTTGCAGATCTTGTGAGTAATCTCTGGAGAGTCTCCCAGGAGGACTTGAAATTTCAATTCTCATGCTCCAGTAAGCTCCTGCTGTCCTCTGATTTTAAGAACGTTCTGAACCTGACAGGAAATTTGGATCTTCAGTGGTGCTGGAGTCGATTTAGTGAACTTGTCAATGAGGCATGCTGGAGCAGCCACATGCCATATATTCCTGGGCATCCACATGACACAGCATCTCTGTCCAATGATCTCGGTGGGAAACTCCCAAAATGATACAGGGAAGAAAAACTGGTCTCATGTGGGTGACCTCCAAACCATATAAGGAACCTCCAAATGACATAGAGAAAAACAATCTCTGGACCTGACCTGCACGACTTTGTGTTCTCTAAAACTGAAGAATGAATTTTAGGAACAAATGGAGGTTATGAGCAGAATATATTTATTGAGAGAAAGAAAGCTCCTGTCCCGAGAGAGGGACAGGAGGGGGCCCGAGCTGGTAGTTCCCCCACACACACATCCTAGTTGTTTTTAAGAGATCTTTTCTTTTTCACTAGCTACAATGGCATCTTCAAGATCTGAAAGTCTATCTTCTCTTTCATTCAAACAGTTTTTCCAGCTTGTGATTGAGGTTTTAATTTCCTGTATATCTCTTTGACACTGCTTCCTGCATTCTATGTCTTTCCTATATTGCTCATTCAAGGATTCCATCATTTTTCTATTCTCCTCTGTTTTTATCAGTGTCTTCTTTAGAAGCACTTAGTAATTCTTTAATAATAGTTGTCATTTCTTTTTTTACCTCAGAGATTATTTCTGATCTGATTTCCTCTATGCCTTTCTCCAGTTGTTTCTCTACTTCAGCCTCTACTAATACAGAGATTTCAGGTGTGTGACTTTCAATTTCTTCAATACTAGTGTCTCCTGCATTTGTTCTAGGTGGGCTCAGGCCTGAGATTGCATTTTGCTCCTTCTCTTTGTCATTTTTATATAGCACTCTTCTCTGATCTTTGGTGTAGAGCTTTGGTGTGGTTATTACCTTAGCACCTACCAAAATTCTTACCCAAGAGAGATTATGTGGTTAAGGTACTTACAGTTTTGTTTTTATAGAACTACAATTAGGAACACTTATAATGGGTAGTAATATTTAGCAGCTGACAAACTTTTATAACTAATGGGTTTGTATTTTAGACCATAAGAGCAAATATTTTGTCTGTGTAGCTAAGCAGATATTAAATTGGGAAACTGTATTTAAATTAGTTCTCCTAAGTTCAGTCTGATCACCTCCCCTTGATGTACATGGGGTCTTCCAGTCAGAGTGATTCACCCCGGTTGCCTGTTGCCCCATCTCTCAATCAACAGAGAAAGAGAGAGGATGCTCTCATAGATCTGGGTCTAGCAGAGTGTCTCTGCTTACCGGGTCCGGATCTACCACGTTTGAACTCATCCAAATGTGCCTAGCTTGGGTCTGGCTGCTTGCCCAGCTTCTTCCTGCTGCAGACTGTGGAAGCGAACCTGCCATGCCCCTCTGACAAGATGTTCAGCTCCTGGATTAGCTCAGAGGTTCTGGTCCCTAGCCTCTCTGCAGGGCGTTCTGTTGCATGGTTCTACTCCAGGCCAGTCTAACGTAGGAGGTTCGGGCAGTTGTGGGGATGGTCTCACACGTATGTCAGGCCTAGGCTCTGGCGGGAGATGAGTCTGGGGTGCGACAACCAAGCAGAAGGTTCCACAGAAGCCAGTCCTGGAATTTGTCTGGAAAAGGTCTGTGGAGCGGGGAGCAAGCAGAATGTCAGGCACATGTTTCTTTATAACTTTCTAGGAAATTCACACGTTCATATTGAATGGAAGACTAAGAATATATATTTGGTTTTTCTCAAATTGAAAAGAAAAAGAAAAGAACTGGTGAAAGTGGGGGAGTATCCTCCATTGTGACTTTTATTCCGATGCCCAATCCAGCTGTCCCAAGGCTCTGTGCCAGTGCTGCAATTGTGCTGCCAACTGCAACACAAACGTTATCAACCATGACAGCTGGAAGTGCTTCTAAGGTGGATGGAGCTCCCAGTAAGACAGGACGAAGTTGGAGCACACGTGTCCTTTCTTAAGGACCCATCCTACTTCTGATCCTGATTCTCATATTTTCATTAGTGCCCCATAAAACCTGTAGCTTACCCAGGGAAGCTGGCAACTTTGTGTTGCTAGTATTTTAAAGAAAAAAAAAGAAAAGCCATGAAACAACATTTGAAACCAAGATAATAGGAGAGGAATGATGGTTAATATAATGCCTATTTTTATCTTCAAAGTAGTTTCTCAGAGTACAATATACAGACATGAAAAATTAACCAGACAATCTTAGCACAAACCTTTCTGTAGTATATATATTTTAACTATTTTGTATATATATTTTCCCTTTTCTCTTCCTTCTTTCCTCCTTTTCCTCATTCTAGTTTCTCTTTCCTTTTGAACAGCTACTTCCCATTTCGCAATATCTCTTGTATATTTTGGACCTTATTTATTCTTTCAGCTTCTCACACTAGGGACACAATACAATGTCTACACATGCAAGTCTCATTTATTTCTTTTATGAGTATTGTCTCAAGTTGCATCCATTTACCTAAAATGTTTCATGTTTATCCTTCTTTATGGCAGAGTAGTAGCCCATTGTATAAAAAGATCACATCTTTTTTACCCATGCATCAGTTGCTGGGTTATTTGGTTCCAAGATTTGGCTTTTATGAATTGCGCTGCTAAACACATGGCTGCACATATATCACTGTGATGTGTTTTAATTGGGTTTTTTTGGTGGGGAGCTAAAGGCTTGGGGGGTTGTTTGTTTTTCTGTTCTGTTTTGGCTTGTTTGTTTTCAGAACCAGAGACTGAACTCAGGCCCTTGAGTTTATTCTACTGAGCTATCTCTCTGGCCCTGTTTTAATTCTTCTGGGGAAAATACCCAGAAGCAGAATAGCTGAGTGGAATGGGACTTCAAAAACTATCTTTTTGAAGATTTTCCATGCTGATTTCCATAGGGGTTGTACCAGTCTGCACTCTCACCAACAGTGAAGAAGGGTTCCTTTTTCCCCTACAACCTCTCCAGCTTTGTTGTTGGTTTTTCTGATGATATACATCTTTTCTTGGATGAGATGCAATCGCTGTATTGTTTTAATTTACATCTCCCAAAAGACCAATGATGTTGAACATTTTTCATGTATTTTCCATTTGTATTTCTTCATCAGAGAATTATGTATTCATCTCAGATGCTCATTTTTGGATTGGGTCTTTGAATTGGGGGGGTCTGATTGTTTTCAATTCTGTGTGTGTTTTGGATATAAGCTGTTTGTCTAAGAGGTGGCTGGCTATAATTTTTTCCCCATTTTGTGGGCTGTCTTTTCACTCTGATTTTTTTTTCTATGCAAAATATTTTTTTGTTAGGTGAGATCCCATTTATTCATTCATCATAGGGTTTCCCGTGCAATCTGGATTTTGGTCACAAAGTGCATTTGGCAACTTTGTAGGCATGCTACCATAAGTTGTCCACTTCCCTGCAAGTAATCACTAATACACACACTTACTTGTCAAGCTGAACTTGTCTGAGTCATTCTTTGGCCTTCCAGGTTGGAGGAAGATATTTCTTTTACAGTTCTCAGAAATTCATGCTACAGTTTGCAATAAAATTTACAAGAAAGAAAATTGTATGTCGCCCTGCATAGTGCTGCACTGTACTCTCTAGTCTTTGTGAACTGCAGTATCATTGTATATGTGTGTCTTCTGAAAGTCTGGAAAGTTAACTGAGACCTAATTAATAAGCTGAAAAATTTACTCTTTTGAGTGTACAGTTTGGTGTACTACAATATATTCCCAAGGTTGTATGAACATCAGCACTATCAAATTTTCAAACTATCCCAAAAAGGAACCCCATTCCTATAGTCCCTCACCTCTCAACTCCTAGAACCACTGATCAGCTTTCTGCAACTGTGGCTTTACCAATTTGGGATATTTTTAATCAAAAAAATCACAGTAGGTGTCTGATTTTTTGCAATTAGCATCAAGTACGTGAAGTTTGTTTCTGGTGTATTGTGTATCATTATCTCATTGCTGGTTTTTGTTTGGTTTGCTTTGGTTTGGTTTGGGGGTTTTTGTTTGTTTTTGTTTTTTTGTTTTTGTTTTTGTTTTTGTTTTTTTGGTGTAACCAGGGATCGAACTCAGGCCCTTGTGCTTGCCAAGGAAGCACTTATTCTATTGAGCCATCTCCCTGACCCCTTCATTGTTTACTGCCTACAACATGCCACTGATTGTATAGACTACTATAGAAATACAAGTATGAAACAGAAGCCTGATGTCCTGAGGGAGCAAATAGCAATAAATAGCCCAAGGAGAACTGTGGTCTCTCTTGTAAATTCCCAACAGCTGGGGTACAAGGCCATAGATAACAGCTTTTCCTGCTGGCTCCTTCTGTTCTTTGATCCCTTGCTTGGAATGTTATTGGCTAGCATAGTGTAAACTTAGAGTTAGGTAAATGCCTGAAGGCAGTAGAAAGAGTAGTTTGTGTTCACAAAAGTAGTTATACACATTCCTTAGCCTGCTTTTAGCCTTCAATACGTTGAGAACTTTCAGTGGCTTAGGGATCACTTACAGAGACTAATCTCAGTGAGATCACTAAGTTATATGAATCAAGTCTTCCCGTGGTCATTTCTTTAAACAGACTACATTATGTTCATCCTTTCATAAGTTGATAGGACAGTTGTGTTTACATTTGGGCTCTTGGAAATAGTGCTGTTACAAATGTCTGTGTATTAGTGCTTTGTGTGGACACATGTTGTCAATTCTCTTCAATACAGATCTAGGAATGAAACTTCTGGATCACAAAGTAACTATATTTAACTTTTTAAAAATTGCCAGACTGCTTCTTAAAGAAATGGAACCATTTAGAGTGAGACTTGTGTACTCTATACCCACAGCTCCTGGCAACTCCCATCCTGTAGCACTCAGGATCTCTGGCTATGTGCACAACAGCTCCTTACCTGCAGGCCCACTTCCTAGACAGAGTAGGGAATGATTGTGTCTTAGTAAAGTGTCATATTTATGTTGATCTCTGCAGTTTCCCTGTGTGTAAAATGGAAACAAATGACTGGAATTAATAGAAAATACCACTGAGAATGTTACATTCAATGAAAACATTTTGTTAGCATGGTCTAGAAGATGACCCAAAGAAATTGTCTGCACTTCTGATAGGAGGAGGAGAAGAAAATTCTGACAATTTATCTTTCCCTCTTACCAGTGTTTATTTTTTTCTATTTGCCAGGTGTCATACTCATTCATGGACTACGAGACTGCAGCCTTGCTGTACTACAAGCATTTATTTTCTCTTACACATGCTGACATGTCTTTCTTGTGAGTGCTATTCCATGGGTTGCCTGGGAGCTCACTCTGCTCAGCTCCTTGGTCATCCACCATCACTGCAATTTCTTCTGGACAGGAACAGCCTGCATTGCCTTTGTCTGCTCTCACGGATTCTCCATCTTTGCCTTGTGTATGGAATTCCTTTCCTTCACTAACTGTTGCTCTTTTTTCCATTTCTTCTTTTCAATATTTTCCCTTCTTTTTGACCTAATAACTAAAATACAGAAATGATGAAACAGAAATGGAGACATGGTTTGAGGTAAGAAACACAGAAAAGTAAAGATATAAGCAGTGAAATGGTCAGTGGACAGTGAATGCTATTTGTCTGACAAGGATAGTGAAAACTAAATTTTAAAATTATTTTTACATTTTTATCTGAACTTTGCAAATTCCAAGTTTTTTAAAAAAATTAGTAAAGTTATAATTCAATGTAATGAAAAAGCATTGAAAGGCTACTTTGATGAAGGCCTCCTGCCTCAGTAAACACTAATTATGCATCCTGCTCTTGGCCTGTCCAGAACTTCATGCTATGTATATCTGGAATCATTAGCAGAAGTCCAAACAGAGGATGCTGGTATGTTGGATCAGACACTCTACATGTTTTCCTCTAGAATTTTGAGAAAGATGTACAAAACTCTCAGGACTTTCACAAAACCTGGCTTTTGTGAGTGCTTACATCATTGTGTCCTCATAACAATATGTGTGCTGCTCTCATAGGTCTGGGATGGATCCAAGAGGTGCAGTAGTCTCACAGTGTGGGCCTGGGTCCCATCTATGCCTCAGATGGGACAAGGAGGGCATCTGCCTGTCTGTGTTCTAAATGTGCAAGTAGTGCCTCAGTAATAAGTGTGCTTAAAGAAAGTTTCATTCTGTTTCCTGAACTCTATCTTAGAGGCTTGGACTCGCCCTGCATTGGGCTCTAAGCAACCACAGCACCGCTCCCTTTCTGTGGGACTTGAAGAGCAAGTCAGGATTCTTAGATGTGTACATAACTATTCCACTTTCTATCTCCAACTGTTTCAGCTCCACTTATCTTTTCCTGTGACAACCAAACCATCTCTGTCCATGGCACCTTCTCAGGCCCCTGATTGTGGCAGTACTCCGGTGGACCCTCTACCTGAGATGATGAACTTGCCCAACTCATTCTCATTTTCTGGAAGCAGGTGTGTAGATTCCTCAGGTCCACTGTCCTCAGAGCCCTCCTGGTCTCCTAACGGTGGAATCTGGACATTTTCATAAAGCAATGTGAGCTGTTGTCTTTCCTCTGCTTTTACCATTTGACTGTAGAAGAATGTAAATGAATTTAGAACCACAGTTCTCACAGTTAATCATCATGTCTTAATCATGGGATTTTCTGACTAAAAAGAAATTGGTGGTAGTAGGCAAAGAAGAAAGGTACACATACACTTTCAAACCATACTAGTCATAAAAAGATCTCAAATTTTGAGATTAACCAGCTGATTATTATAGTAAGAAACTGATGAGCCCCAAGAAAGATCAAAGCCAGTACTAGAAGTGAAGGGCTCATATTTGGCACAAAAGTAAAGTGTTGAGGAAAAAATTCTATAAACAAGACAAATTGTATTTCGGGGCTATAGGTTATAAAATTTAATGCCAAAAAATCCATCATTAACAAAATATCAACATTTTAAATGTCCACTGTAAATATTTTGAGCCTTAATCTAAACTTTAGAAAGTTCTACACTAAAATGGCATTTATTTTGATTACTGAGTTTATCAACATTCTTAAATTTTACCCCTGAAGTTAATACCTCTCTCTATTTACTGCGGTTCAATCCAATAATGGCTCAGAGAATGCCTATTTCTCTTCTATTGGAAATGATGATAGCACTTTACTTTTTCCTGACATATTTATCTTCCAAGATCTGTGTGACTTAAGCAATAAAAGACACTTTTTAGATTAATTGATTTGTGTCCTTAGGGGCAGCAATAGAGGAAAAGGTGTGAGATATTCCAGAAGCACACCGTGCACAAGAACTTGGTTGTGATCATTAGTGAAGATAATCAAACCAAACTAGGCATGGTAATGCACAACCAAAACCCTAGCATTTTGGAAGGTGAGGCAAGAGGACTAAAAGTTCAAGCTCAATCTGGACAACATAGACACTTAGTGAGCCCCTGTCTCAAAAGGGGGCTGAGGATGTAGCTTTGTGCAGAAGCCTTAGGCTAAATCCCCAGCACCACAAACAAACAAAAAGCAGGTGTGGTTTTGCTCTTCAGTGCCTGCTGCATTATTATGTTTCAGTCTTGAAAGATTTTTCTTCTGCATGAAGAACTACCTCTAGCATTTATTTCATACCCTCAATATTCTACCACTTGAACCTTTGGTAATAACAATGTGATTAACAAAAAAACATGGGACGCAAAGAATGAGTCACTGTCCTCAGGTGCTAATTGTCAAATAGTGCCCAAAACACCTAGGAATGAAGCTAAACAGTTTAACTCAGTATCTTCAGACAGTGAAATGAATGCACAATAATCCATGATAAGCCAAATATCAAAATGTTAAATAAAGGCAGGATGCAATGATTCCAAGCTGAATTTTAACGGAATATTCTTTCCAAAACACTAAACTTGAGACTCAGAACCAGAATTAATTACCATTTTACTTTCCTGCTTTAAGTGAAACCAAATTTACCAGTAGTGCTTTCAAAAATCTACTTCGGGAAAAGATAAAGCAACAAACATTGTGCACTTTGAACCACATGCATTTTATTTCACCTCAGGCTCTGACACAACCCAATGCAGCACCTACTAGGGTGGCATAGGTTGATGACCATGATTGGACTTTCAGCCAAAAACTTGATGGAGTACTGATGTCCGTGAGATACATTTTAGTGAGTCACTTCATACAACTTTAGATTTGTTACCTTTGTTCTACAATAATAAAATATACAGATGTTTTACTTACAGGATTTAAGTCAATATAGACTATCACATTAAGTAACCCAGAGCCAAAGTTCAGTATACACTCATCACTAAAATTTCTTTCAATAGTATTTGTGCTGTGCACAAATCTTGGCCTCCATGAGACTGGGCAGATGGCTCAGTAGAATAAACTCTTGCCTGGAAAGTACAAGGGCCTGAGTTCAAACCCCAGTTCCTCCAAAAAAATCTAGAAGGGACTGGAACTGGTCTTAAACTGACCATGTTCTGGATGTCCACTTCTCCTTAATATGATTGTCTCTATACTACATAAAAATAAGTGAAACATACATAATTCCAAATAACCATAACCAAATTAAATCTACATCAGTGCATATAATAATCAAGATTCCAGAAGCTCAACATAAGAATATCAAAATCAGTTATAGAGAAGACATACATCACCTTTAAAGGAGAGTCTATCAGAATTATAGCAGACTTTTCAGCACAAATTCTCAAATCAAGGAGGGCTTGGAGTGAGGAAGTTCAAGTCTTAAAAGAAAACAACTTCCAACCCAGATTTACATACCTGAAAACTATGTTTCAAAATCAATAGAGAAATTAGATATTTCTATGACAAGGACAATTCAAGAAATTCATGACCACCAAATCAGCTCTCCAAAATTCCCTGAATGATATAGAAAGAGATTATAAAATCCACAGTTCCAAGAACATTAACAAAAACAAGCCGCCAGGCAGAGAAAGCAACCAACAACAGGGTAAGCCAATACACATTAGTTATGTCTCCATACACTAAGAGGGAAGAAAGAAATACACTCAACTCACAAAGAAATTCATGGACTGAAAGTCAAAGGATAGAAAATAATATTCCATGCAACATGAACCCAGAAAAAAAGCAGGAGTAGCTACTCTATCTGCAGACAAACTGAACTTCAAGTCAAGACTTATCAAAAGAGATAAAGAGGATCACTACACACTTGTACACCAAGACTGAGTAGGATTCATCACAGGCATGCAGGGATGGTAAAACATAAACTAATCCATAAGTATTATAATGCACCATATCAATAGAGCCAAAGACAAAAATCACACAATTGTCTCAATACACGCATAAAAAGCATTTGACAAAGTCCAACACTCCTTCATGATAGAAGCCCTACAGAAAATTAGAATAAATGGTCTTTACCTCATCTTATAAAGTCATCTATAACAAACCAATAGCCAATATCCTACTAAATGGTCAAAACCTAAAAGCTTTCACTATAAAATCAGAAACAAGGCAAGGATGTCCATTATCATGACTCTTATTCAAAAGAGTCTTGGAAATATTAGTCAAAGCAATTAGATAAGAGATTGAAATAAAAGGAGTAAACATAGAAAAGAAGTTAAATTATCATTACTTGCATGTGATATGATATTCTAAATAGAAGAACTCAAAAACTCCACCAAAAGACTTCTAGATTTAATAACCAAATTTAGTAGCATATCTGGATACAAAGTTAACACTCAAAAAACAACAGCACTCCTCCACACAAATAGCCCACTAAGAGAAAGAAATTAGGGAAACACCTTCCTCAATAGAACCCAAAAATGACATACTTAGGAATCAATCTAACTGGGGAAGTAAAATTTCTATACAGTGATAATTACAGGACTCTGAAAGAGGGGATAGGGTGTTAGAAAATAGAAAGATGTCCCTTACTCATGGGTAGGAAGAACCAACATAGCCAAAATGACCATAGTCCCAAAATTGTCATACAGATTTAATGCAACTCTAACCAAAATACCATTAGAATATCTAACACAGATACAGAAAACATTCCTAAAATTTATTTGGAACTAGAAAAGATCTATAAGGGTAAAAAAAAAATTTAGAAACAAAAACAAGGCAGGGGCACATCACAAGCCCTGACTAGAAAGTATACTGCAGAGCTACAAGTCCCAGCTGAGAAAAAAAGCATAGTACTTTCAAATAAATAAACTTGAGCATTAATGGAACAGGGTAGAAGATGTAGAAATAACTAAAAACACACTCAGCCATCTTAATTTGATAAAAAAGGTCAAACATACATGGAAGGAGAAAAGCCTCTTTAATAAATGATGCTACAAGCGACATGCCAAAGACTAAGATAAGACCCATGTCCATCCATGCACTAAACGAAAATCAAAGTGGATCAAAGATCTAAATATTAAAACAGAAATACTAAATCTTCTTACAGAGAGAATAGGCAGAACTCTTGAAGGCATGGATTTAGGAAAAGATTTCATGAAGAAAACCCGAAAGCTCAGCAGACTAAAGCACCTGCTTAGGGAGAGTGCGGCAGAGGGGTTCAAGCCCATGCGCTGAGATGGCAATTGAGACTGGGCATGTTGGTGTGCACCTGTAATCTCAGCACTTGGGAGGCTGAGACGGGAGGATCACTACGAGTCCCAGCTGCAAATTGAGGCCCTGGACCAATACACACACACACACACACACACACACACACACACACACACACACAGTGTTCTTTCCAGAATACCACATTGGGAAGATGCTAGCACCTTGCTGCCAATGATTTCTCACACGACGCACCACAGGAAGCGCATTTCCTTCATGAGCATGTCTATGTGGTATGTATGCATGCCTGTGTGTCTGTCTCTTTCTGAAAAGCTTAAAAATCAACCTTTTATGCCTGTAGCATTTCTATTCTGCTAAAATGTAGCTTCATCTCTTCTCTTTCCCTATTTTCTTTTTCATTATATCATAACCCAACATGAGTATAATCCACATTTTGATAGGTGCTAGGCCAGAAATGTATGATGACTAATAATAATCTAGCAATTACAAGAATTATCATCAACATAATTATATCCCAGATCATCTTTTTGGACACTAAGTAGCACTTTAGCAGATGTTACTTAGCACACACTTACTGTGTGACACAGAAGGCGATGATCCCACATGCAATGGCAATGCCAAAGGCTATGCATGCAACTATGATCACTTGAACAAGAGCAGGTCTATGTGGAATTATTGCTAAAAAGGAAAAGCAAGCTTTCAAAAAAAATTGATCTCAGCTACATGTCTCAGCTAATACATTTGTTAATCACATTGTTATTACAAAGATGGAACAGTAGGCAACATCAGAAATATAATATAAAAATAAAATCCTTAACTTTTAATAAGAATGAGGCTGTATTGCATAACCTGTGTCAACAAATATAATTTTAACCCTAATGTCCCAGGCTCCCCATCCTTGGGCAAAGCTCTCTCCTCGCTCTCACTCGTGCACTCACTCATGCACTGTATCTCTCTGTCTCTCTCTGTCTCTCTCTCTCTCTCTCTCTCTCTCTCTCTCTCTCTCTCTCTCTCTCTCTCTCTCTCTCTGTCTCATTCTGTAGATACATGAACTGATATAGAAACACCTGTCATCTACAGAATTGAAAAGAAAGCGGCCCTGGTCCTAGGAATCCAGGTGTTTCCCTGATGATCTCAATTGGGGTGGCACTGTCACAAAAAATTTCAGGGCAAATTAGGAAGTAATGCTATGAACCTCTATTCCAGTTGCCAGATTTTGCAGCTAGAGAATGTGCTATAAGACCATGGTGGTTCTTTGTAAGCTCAGGTGTATCATCCTTCTTCACATTATCTGGAAATTTAAAAAAGGATAGAGAATTAGCATGTGTAGAAAGTGAACAACAGGACAGCTGCCAAAGAGCACACATTATTCAGTCATTTGTAAAATCTGGCCAACCAAAGTGACTTCCTCATCGTCCCACACACAGCCTTCTCCCACTACCTGTTCCTCCCCAGTACAGGATCAAGTGATTTTCTGACAGAGTCAAAAACTGTCCTGACCTTTAATGTAAGCATAGCTCAATGTGACACAAAATCCTGGCCTATGAAACACCTAGGAGTGTAAAATGATTAACTGAAGATGTGAAATGTGAGACCTATCAGTATTTACCCAACTGTTCTGTCAGCCTTTCTATTTATCTTTGGATTTTCACCATGAAATGTTATAGATGAGAAAACATTATGAACTACAGATGGTTTAGGCACAATTAGAACTGAAAATTGGACACTAGAGTGTATACCAAGGGGCTGTGAGAGACTTGGGCCAAGGCAGCATCATCAGACTTGTGAGGACACAAGCTTCACTGATATAGGCTCAAGAGAGGAGGACAGGAAAGAGGTCAGAGAGAGCAAGCTCTGGAAGCTGTCTTGAGGATTTACCTACAAAGGGAGAGGAGAAATGGGTGCAGATCCTAAAGGAGGCTAAAGGATCAGGACACAGATGTGGGGGTGGGGGTCAGCCAGACAGCGCAGAGTACTAAAGTGCCTGCTCAGGCAGAGCACACTGGCTGGGGTTAGATCCCCGGCCTGCCAAGCCAGGCCCACCAGCAGGGCATGCTGAGACAGTGACTGAGACTGGGCATGGCACCTGAAATCCCAGTGCTTGAAAGGGTGAAAACAGGAGAATCATTATGAGTCCGATCTGTGTAGTAAGACCCTGTACTAAATGCATAAAAAAAGACATGGATCGGGGGTAAACTGACAAAATTATGAGAATGATATAGAAACCATGATGTGACAGCCTTTTCAGGTTATTGTAACAAATTGTGGCAACTGAGAACTCCAAATTCAAGACGCCGCCAGCTTCAGTATGTGCCAAGCGCCCACTTCCTGTGTGTGGGTGGTCCGTTATCAGTTCACAGATGGTCCCTTCTAGCTGTTTTCTCAGAAGAAGCAAGAGAGCTCTCTAGGGCTTTTTGTTTGTTTGTTCATTCGTGTGATCGGAGACAGGCTTTCACCATTTTGCCCAGGCTGGTCTGACTCCCGCACTCATTTGGTCTTCCTGTCTCCACCCCTGAAACAGCCAGGACCACAGGCACCTGCCTGGCTTCTGGGCCTTCTGCCCCATGACCTAATCACCCCCCAAAGGCCTCACTTCCTAATACCGCCACCCAGGGAATGAAGATTTGAACATGTGAGCATGGTGGAGGATACCCCAGCACTCAGAGACAGAAGACAGGAAAGGACGAATGTCCTTGAGTTGGGCACCTCTGTTGATGTGCCCTCCTCACCAAGTGCCAGATACCAGTCTACTCCAGAAGCCTCTGTTCCCCATGATCACCAGACCTGTTGAGCTAGCAAGCCTGATTACCCTGCATTATCTCGTCTTCCTCAGGAAAAAAAAATCAGAGCAAGGCCTTTGTGCAGACAGACAGACAGACAGACAGACAGACAGACAGACAGACAGA
>NW_004524898.1:459834-461149 GCF_000260255.1 Octodon degus
AGACAGGCAGAGAAAGACAGACAGACAGACAGACAGAGAAAGATAGACAGATGGACAAAGAAAGACAGACAGAGACAGACAGGCAGAGAAAGGCAGACAGACAGAGACAGACAGGCAGAGAAAGGCAGACAGAGACAGACAGGCAGGCAGAGAAAGGCAGACAGACAGAGACAGACAGGCAGAGAGGGAAGACAGAGACAGAGATAGAGACAGAGACAGAGACAGAGACAGAGACAGAGAGACAAAGAGAAACATCTGAGGTAGCAAAAACAGCAACCCTGTGAGAAATGGCTTTCTGGCTTGGAGGACTCTAAGTCAAGGGTCTCAGGAAATCCCAGGAGGACCCCGGGGAAAAAGCCAAGAGCACAGAAGCAGCCAGAGAGCACAGCAGGCCCTGTGGCTATGCATTCTGTGAACCCCAAAGGGAGCCTGATCTTCATCTCCACTGTGGTTTGTGCCTATGACATTGCAGCCCATACAGCTGTGCTGCCTCCTGGTCTGCAGCATTACTCACCTAGCCACCCACACAGGCACCCTCCAGTAATGTGCAGAAAGCTGTTGTCATTGTGTGTCCCCAGAGTGCCCCACTACAACAGCCCTGGGAATGTCCCCAGACCCCATCCCCCTCCCAGATCCCTTGACTGACCTTTGTTCCTTAGCAATTTCATGGGTTTAGTCGGTATTCCAGCTAGGAGGCCAGTGAAGGGGATCAAAGAGAAGAGATAGGTTTAAGACAGATCGAAACATCACTTGGTATGACTAAGGAGCAAACACACAGGTTTGAAGTATCTAAGAAAGTAAATGGTAAGGGCCAGCCACATAGCTCGGCAGACTAAAGCACCTGCTTAGACAGAAGCAGGGACTGGGGCTTGATCCCAGCATTCCACACGGGCCTCGCCCCCGAGGCCTGGTAGACAGTGACTGAGGCTGGACGTGGTAGCACACGCCTATAATCACAGGGTTGGGAGGCTGGTAACAGGAGAATCACTACAAGTCTGATCTGTGTAGTGAAAACCTGTAGACCCTGTACTAGATACATAAAAACAAGAAAGTAAATGGTAATAAATGTCACAGTTCCCAGTAGAAAATATGATTAACCTGCAAAGCCATGCTGCTCTGTTTACACAGGATGGCTCCTTCTGTGAATATGAAAAAGAACCTCATACATCAGGATTCTAAGGTAGGAAACCTCCTCCAAGGTGGAGGACATGGGGGAAGGAGAGGCGCAGGGGGCTGTGCTCCCATCAGGTCAGAGTCCTCACAAATAAGTGTAATATATATTATATAATATAATGTAATACTCTGTAAGAAAAAT
>NW_004524898.1:461249-463532 GCF_000260255.1 Octodon degus
TTTTATATTAGAGAGAGAGAGAGAGAGAGAGAGAGAGAGAGAGAGAGAGAGAGAGAAACAGGGCTGGGAAAAACAAAAATAGGGCTCACCATTACAGTGCCTGCCTGGCAAGCACAAGGTCCTGAGTGCAATTCCCAGTACCAAAAGAAAACAAAGAAAAATTATATGATTTTTTCAATAGATGGTGTTACCCTTGTATGGGGGACCCTAGAGGATGCCATGTATGGCAGGTGCCAACTATACTGCTGGCCCCAAGAGAAGAAACTGAAAATGCATGTGCAACCATCTCAGTGACAAGGCTGCCCAGGCAGCAGTTCACTGTGCTAACAAATGTCTGGAAGCTGATGGCCACCACCGTGAGCACCTCTCATAATTGCAGAAGCCAAGGGTAACTTGTTTTAATCTCACTATATCTCAAAAAATTTAGTATTAAAATATTTATACAAGTTTTTCTTCACCTAAGGTGTATGTGCATTTTTTTGGCAGATTTCACATTTTATCTAATTACATTTTTGTGGTGCTAGAAATTATATCCAAGGCAGCGCTTTTTCATGTTTTATTTTGAGACACAGTCTTGCTGAGTTACTAAATTGCCAGGCGGGGCTTTCACTTTTGATCCTGCTACTTCAACCCTAGTGGGTTGGGATTACAGGCATGCACATGCCCAGCCAGCCTAACAATACCATACTTTACGGAGCTTGCTACTAGGCAGCACGCGATGCATCTTCACACAACAGTGAGTGGACCCACAGCTGCAGTTCTCCTTCACCTAATGAGGACAGAAATGACTGACCTTTGGGTCTCAAGGAAATCTTTAGAATCCCAGCAGATCTGATTATACCAAAGGACCTTCTGGGCTGTGTGGTGATGGCATTTCTGAGTGTTTGTGACTGTTTATTGCCTAGAAGAGAACAACATTTGCAGCAATAAGATAATCAAGCTCTCATTTATCTCCCCACAAACAGTTTTTAAATTACCATGATTTAAGAAAACCAATGGTTGAGGCTACCTGGTAAACCTGTTGTTTTTCCAACAGAATGAAACCCATCTACATAAGGCACACACACACAAAGAAGGCATTCCAGTAAAAACAAAACCACAAACATGAAAGAATGTTGAACCATGTTCTTTGCTCTAACGTGGTAGTCTTTTAGCATACAGATGAAAGGAAATGTGTACCCATAATCTAAAACCTGCTCTGTATTTAGCTGAGCAAATCGGAAGTTCTGTTCCCTACAGAATGTTTGGGTTCTGTGGAGCACCAATGTGAGGTCAGTGAGTGTCACCACAGTGGAATCTCCTCTGGGTCTAACCAGCCAATGGGGAGATGGATAGGGTGGGTGGTGCCAAGGGTGAGGCAGATACAAAGACCAGTCCCTTGCTGTCAGGGCCTATGCAGATTAGAGGAGGAAGAGAGTGAGACTCACGGTAAGCAGGCCACAGGCCACAGTTATGTTGGGAGCTGGGTCAGGTCAAAATAGCTGGATTCTGAGCCTCATTTCTGGCTTCCTCAGTGTTTGAGCTTGATCAAGTCACTTAACTACTCTACACTTCAGTTTCCTTATGTATAAAATGACAGGAATAAATTATACCAGCCCCATGGGGTTACTGTGATAAAATAGTACAATCTATGCACAGAATTAATTTTGAACAGACTTCACTGCTTTGATAACATGCAAGTGTTGATATTTGCAGTAAATCAACTCTATACATAACTATCTAACCTCTAGAGACTTCAGAGACAGAAATCATGAGCTTCCCATGTAAGAGAAGCCATATATTTTTAGTATTTTGAAACTCACATACTGTATGTGTGCTGGTTGATCTCAATCAACTTGATCTGATTGACTCCTGGAGAGATGGTTGGATTGGCAGGGCGCTGATCTCATTAGTGGGTTATCCCACTGATGGTACCAAACCTGGATGGGATTTTAGGAAGTGAAGCCTGATGGAGGAGGTAGGTCAGGTTGTGGGCCATGCTGCTGGGGGCTATGCTGGCCTCTCCCTGGCACTTCCGCTGTGCTCTGCGGCTTGGATGCCCCAGCTTTCCTGCAGCAACCCCTTCTGCCGGGGCCTATGCTGGCCTATCACTGGCACTTCCGCTGTGCTCTGCGGCTTGGATGCCCCAGCTTTCCTGCAGCAACCCCTTCTGCCGGGGCCTACGCTGGCCTCTCACTGGTACTTCCACTGTGCTCTGCGGCTTGGATGCCCCAGCTTTCCTGCAGCAACCCCTTCTGCCAGGGCCTACGCTGGCCTCTCCCTGGCACTTCTGCTGTGCTCTGC
>NW_004524898.1:463996-484698 GCF_000260255.1 Octodon degus
CAACCCCTTCTGCCAGGGCCTAAGCTGGCCTCTCACTGGCACTTCTGCTGTGCTCTGCTGCTTGGATGCCCCAGGTTTCCTGCAGCACCCTTCTGCCTCAGAGCTAGCTAAGCAAGGGATCTCTGAAGCCCTTGGGTCTGTGAGCTACATGAGCCTCCTCTAAGCTGCAGGCAGGTCTCAGGCATTTGATCTCAGAGACAGAAAAGCAGCCCAATACAGAAGACAACCCAACTTCTTTTTTGGACTGAAATACTGCAAGTGGATCTAATCATAAATAATGAAGAAAGGAGATATGAGTAACATCAGCAAATGTCTCACATGTGGGGTAAGTGGAAAAGTTCAGTTTTCATGCCAGGAGTATTTTTTTCTGCTCTTGCAACCACTAGGTTCAAGTAGATTCTAGAAATAGAAGAAGAGAACAGTATGTGAAAAAAATGCACACATGCATACAATGTATTTGGATGCCAACTTTCTGAGAGCTTATTGTCACAGTGCACTAACCAGGCTGGCTTGAGAGGTGGTTAGATCCACAGACACAGAACAGAGTCTGCTTTACTGTGCTTCTGTAGATGTCTTGTTCTTTATTAGTCAGGTACAATTTTTAATACTAAACTAAATTAGGACTGTGGCAAGCAGAAGTCCATGCTGAGGTAGCTAGCCAGGTTACTTGGGGCTGCACAGAATGTGTCTGCCTGTTCCTGTGAAGCTAGGGTGACAAGATGTGGAAATCCCTGTCATGGGATTTAAAGAAACACAAAAAAATTACTCCCAGAACTGTCACTAGAAAACACCCTCCCAAACCCCAGGAGACTATCTTTTTGTTAACCCATGTTCTGATTCAGGCAAGGCATCTGCCCAGCCAGCCACACAGACAGCTGGGACCTCAATGGCTGTTGAAAACCAGATTCAGGACAAACCAGGATAAAACTGGTTTCAGTCATTAAGAACCTCATATGGAGCTTCCCTTCACACCAGGTTCATCACCTCCTGCATGGAGTGGGCTGTGCTCTCCCCTGACTCTGTTGCATGGAACAGTGGCTCCCAGACTGTGGCCAGCCCTATGACTTGGCTTTGTCAAGCAGCAGTTTGGTCCACTTGGAGTGCAAACACCAGGCCAGGCTGACTTAGTAACTTGTCTGTGCCAAAAGATAACCATGAGCTAGATGCTGGACACACCAGACTTATTAAGAACCACCCTTGGCTGCCTAGCACACTCATAAGGGATAAACTGACTAAGTGTGCTAATGAAAAGTCACCACCAGTGTAATTATCAAAGTACATTCAGAGGCACATGAAGAACCAAGACCACATCAGATGAACCAGGCCCAGAAGCTCACCAGACACTCCAGCTGCCCCTCATCCAGATCCTATGGTTGGGTAGACACTCTACTCTGGGAACAGTGGTTCACATCTGCCACCATCTTATCACCCCACCTAGTGAATGTGTCCAGGGCTGGCAGCAAAAATTCTGACTCTCTCCCTTCTGCCCACATGAGGGTGGCCTCTCTGTCCAGACCTGTGGGCAGTGAGCAGCTCTGCACAGCTGTGATCTTGTCTGGCCACTCCATCAGTTCCTGTGTGACTGGTACTTCTGTTTCAAGTCGTGTGACCCTGCTAATCATTTCCTACCCATTATGTAACCTGTATACTATTGTGTAAAGTGTGATGTTGGCTTGAGTTTTGTAGATGTTATTAAGATGGCCTGGGTTGCAACTCCAAGTGAAATTAAGAATGTTCATTGAGGGCCAGCCAGATAGCTCAGTGGATTAAAGCATTTGCTTAGGCAGACGCAGGGACTGGGGTCTGATCCCCAACAGGCCATGCCGGCCCCACCCTTGGGGTTGTGCGGAGACAGCAATTGAGACTGGGCATGGTGGTGCACATAATCCCAGTGCTTAGGATGCTGAAAAACAGGAGGATCACTACAAGTCCAATCTGTGTAGTGAAACCCTGTAGACCCTGTACTAAATACATAAAAAAGGAAGAATATCCAGGGGCCAGCCAAATAGCTCAATGGATTAAAGCACCTGCAAGTAGGCACAGGGGCCGGAGGTTCGATCCTCTGGCCTGTCATGCCAGCCCTGCCCCCCGGGGCGCACTGAGACAGCAATTGAGACTGGGTGTGGTGGTGCGTGCCTGTAATCCCAGCTCTTGGGAGGCTGTAAACAGGTGGATCACTAAGAGTTGGCTCTAGTAGTGAGACTCTTAAACATCCTGTGGACCTTTCCCTAAATACAAAAAAAAAAAAAAAAAAAAGGGAATATTCAGTGAGTTGAAGACAACAAAATGGATGTAGTGCTACTAGAGTTTTAAGGCAAAGACATCTGCTTCAGGGGTCCCAGCAGAGCAGGCTGGGCCACCTGTCCCATGACACCAACCAAAAAGAACAGTGGTCTAATCAGCACGGCCACATAGAAAAGGACAGAGGGGGCACAATATCAACTGCAAGAGACTGACAGCAACAATGGGATCTTATAGAAAAGGGCAGCAAAGACAAGGTTTGGGAGTTGACACAGCCAGCAAGGGTGGTAATGCTGGCCAAGCTCTGGTCTGGTTGGTAGTTATCTCTGGACTGAATCTTTAAGGTGGTTCCAGAGAGGTCCTCATCGCCGCACGTGAAAATTCAGTTCTCCTGAGATGACTGAATTCAGCAGAACTGAATGTTCTGCTTGTGGGGGCAAGGGGGTTTTCAGCACTACTCGGTCTTCAAGGCTGCAGGTTTAGGGCACCACTGGGTGTCACTCCAGGCATGCACCAATAAACTTCCTACACATCTGCCTGTTTGGCTTCTGACCCACACTGCACCTGGCCCATATATGGATTAAAGGAAGGCAGAACCTCACCTCTGATGAACCCAACCTGCTCTCCAGAAAGAAATAAAGCCATGCTCATTAACAAAAATCCTTCCTCTCTCCCCTTAATTTTACCTTCAGTACTGGAGACTCAACCTAAGACCCTTTTATTGAGCTACATTCCCAGTCCCTTTTATAAAATTTTGATGCAGGATCTCACTAAGCTGCCTAGGTTGGGTTCAAACTTGGGATGCTCCTACCTCAGCCTTGAAAAGGGGATTACAGCCATGCACTATCATACCCAACTTCTCCCTTAAAAGAACCCCCATTCTTGTTTGGATGGGACGCTGACCTGTAAATAATTTCTCCCAAGGTCTTCTTCTCTGGTCAAGTAACAACTTTCCTTTATGCATAAAAATTGGTTTTATAATGGTTCCATGATTCCAAGGAAAAAGGAGTTTGGGTCAGAAATTAGTTACAACATACAACTTGATATAGAAACAGGGTAGAGCATCTCCACAGCCGTTAACCTTCATAATTGTGGTGTACAGTGAAACATCAGCATAGCATGTACATTCTCAGAACTGCAAGTTAGCTCCAGGCATGAGCTGGACAAGCTACAAGTGTTTCCTACACTCCCCATTTTCATGCTAGAATCTTTTCAATAATCATGAGGGGAGTGCTCACTTCAGCAGCACATATACTAAAGTTGGAACAATACAGAGAAAATTAGCAAGGCCCCTGAACAAGGATGACATGAAAACAATCATGAAGGGAAACTCAGACACCTACAAGGGAAGAGCCCTTGCTCTGTATGTGATAGAACACAAAAGAAAACTGGAAGTGAAGCTCTTTAGAAGTTATTCCTCTAAGTGACAGCACATGAGGAAAATCAAAATCGTATATGTGTGCAGCCACAGTACTCAGGAACCTGAGGTAGGAGGTTCAGGACTTTGAGACCAGCCTTGGTACAAATTTAGACTGTCTGAATTTAAAGGGGCTGAACATGTAGATCAGCATTCTCTGGTTTAATGCTCTTAATCACAAAACAAAACTTTCTAGTATATATTTTAGGTACAAGGGTTAATAAAAAATATAGTGTAAAAATTTATTACAGTAAAAGATTCCTCCCAAAATCCTCACCTCCTCCTGAACACACTTATCCCATGGTTGTGGCCACCTTCAGAAGCAGTTCTGAAAGTCCCCATCTGTGTCTTTTTATGGCTGGCTTATTGTTTGGAATCAATTCAAACATTTATAGCAATTCCTGTTAAATAAAAACATAATGGGACCTGTGAGATAGCTCAGCAGACTAAATATCTGCTTAGGCAAGCATAGGGATCAGGGTTCCATGCCCACACCACATACCATGTGGGCTCCATACCTGGGCACACTGAACTGACCACTGAAACCATGGTACATGCCTGTAATCCCAGGACTTGGGAGGCTGAAAACAGAATCACTACAAGTCTAAGCTGTGTAGTGAGACCCTATGCCAAATACATTTTTAAAAAAAATGGCATGTCCTCATTCACCTGAGGCACCAGGCCTGGTACCTTGTGACTTCTTGCTTTTCCATAAGGTCAGAATTAACAGAGGGAGAAACATTTTGCATTGGTTCAGGACATGAGGCACCAAGAACAGCACAACTAATAACCCTCAGGAAAAGAGGACTCCAGAGATGCTTCAGAAAGTAGCAAGGAGATAGGATAAATATGCTCAAAGATGGGGGTGGAAGGGATATTTTAAAGGGACTGACAATAAGTAATAGAATTTTAAAGTGCAAACATTTACTATGATTTTTATAGTACTTGATAAAAGCTAAACATTAAAATGAGAAAAGAACTATACTTGAAAATTAGTACAAAATATTTAAAAATCAAGGGGCTCGAGAGATAGCTCAGTGGAATAAGTGCTTGCCTGGAAAACACACGGTCCTGAGTTCAATCCCTGGTGCCACCAAAAAATAGAATAGAATATTTAAAAATCAAACGGTGACAAGTTCACATTCAATAGAATCTGGCCTGTGTGAACTGAATATCTGCTGGAGTACCCCTAATCAGCAGAGCTAATAATCTGATTCACCATATGAAGCCCTGAACCAGATGATCACTATGGAGACAAACCCAAACTCACGAAGCCTGTGTTAGAGGAAGCTGGCATCCACCTTGGCTCCTTCCCGTGTGCCCGGCTCAGAGGGCTCCAGAAGATAACACAGCTTTACTCAAACCATCATGGTCTTTAGATGTGGTTTTCCTCTGCCAGACAGAGCTAAGCCACCATCCTTGAAGGAGAAATATATCAATAATCAACATAAAACCTGATGTGACTCTACATGAGTCTCATTAAGACATAAACTCAACAATTTTGCCACATCCTTACACCTCAAAGATAGTGATGCTTTCCATTTAAAACCATGGCACAGATGAGTAATAGTGGCACACACCCTTCCCAGCACTCAGAGACTAGCCTGCTTACACAGTGAGACCCTTGCTAAGAAAAAGAAAGACAGACAGAGCAATGAAAGAAAAAGGGAAGGAAGAGAAGGAAGAAAGGAAGAAAGGGAGGGAGGGAGGGAGGGAGGGAGGGAGGAAGGAAAAGGAAGCCATTATGATGAAATAAATCATTCCTCAAAGAATGATAAGAATCACTCTCGGGCCGAGGAGATGGCTCAGTGGAATAAGCACTTCCCTGGCAAGCGCAAGGGCCTGAGTTCAATCCCCGGTTCCGCAAAAAAATAAATAAATTAATTAATTAAATAAATAAATAAATAAAAGTGTTTTAAAAAAGAATCACTCTCATTGCCCTCTGTGATGGAGACAGCAGAGATCTCCATGCAGGATTAACCTGGCACTGAGTGATCACCCACATGCCCATAGATTCTTTGTACAGCACAGAAGTCTTGGAGGTGTTTAACCAGATTAGGAAAATCTGCAGGCCAGGCTGGACTAGATTACATGGCTACTGAGCTCCAGGGTGCTGAGGGCTGGACCCAAGCTAGAAGAGTCTGAGAGAACCTCGTGGGGACTCACAGACTACAACAGGAAGTCAGAGTAGAGAGATCAGGAGAGAAGGGCACTCACCTCCAGGACAGGATGGTCTGCTCTTGAACAGGGGTCCAGACCACCACCTGTACTTTGGCCCCACCCACTGTGAAGGCTGCCAGTGCCCCCACCTATGGCTCTCTTTCTCTTCCCAGCACTGCCAAGCTCCTTGCCCTAATCTGTGGCTTCCTCCTCTGTCCTTCACTTCAGCAACCTGGGCAGAATCTCTTCAGCATGGGAGGAGTCTAGGGGCTAAGTTCTGGGGCTGGGGCTTCAGTTTTTCTGGGGGACTGCAGGCAACTATTATCTGCCAGTCTGCAGACAGCAGTCTCCAGGCCCGATGGCCACAGGACACTGTTTTCAACCATGATTAAGCTAAGAGAGGGGCCTAAGTGTCTCCCTGATATCTCTGCCTCCTGTGGGACAAGGTGCCCTGAGTGTGACTTGGTGACATCAAAGGACCAACTCCTACTGCCAGAACAGAACAGTTCTCCACACCAGTTCTCATGAATTGTCCTACACATGGACCCTGTTGGTCTTTATTCACAACATCCAGAGAACCTGAAAAAAGCAAAAGCCATACTGTCCCTCCTGGGGAAGCTCCTCAGCAGCTCCTCAGACCAGAATATCTCAATGCATAAATAGCTTCAGTATTTCTCTACCAAACTAAAGACAGAATAAGCTTCAAAGGAGGCGAGGACAACTGCAACAGGAAACACTCTGATCAAAAAGACCACAACACTCAGGGGAAAGGAATTGTCATTCAGATGGGGAAGTTAAAGGCTAGAAAGCAACAAGAGCTTAATGGTCCAAGGGGGCATCAGAGCAGAACAGAAAAGCTTGCTTCTCCCCAGTGTCTGTGGGAAGCTTGAACATATGTCTGGTCAAGCAGTGGGCATTTCTCTGGATGTAGTCACATGGACATAGTTAAGCTAATCACTTGAAATAAAAATGGAGATTTGCAGTTCTGTATATGGCCTGCTGTTAGATAAATAAAGGAGACTCCTCTCAAGTTGAGTTCCACTTGTCCTGGAGGAAGGGTAGCCCATTGCAGTGAGCCCTTCTGGGACATAAGGCTTTCAGCGATGGCTCGGCTGTCACTATCCCCAGCAACATGAGCTTACCTCTCACATGCAGGGCTCACATCCTTTCTCCCAGAAGCCTTCACAGTCACTCCTGGAGCGGCTGCTCTGGGTCACATCCAGCTGTGGGATCACTGCAGGGGCTGCAGCTGGCCCTGCCCAAGGTAAAATCTCAATCACCCCAACTGACCCAGCACCTTTGTTGGGTGGGGTCAAAACTCAGCAAGTACGAGAACTGGTATCCTGCTCACAAGGCAGGAATCTCTGGACCATGACTGGAAGACACATTTCTGAGTGCATGGGATCAAGGTGCAGAGATCCAAGGAAATTTCAGAATCTCAAGTTTGGGGAGTAGAATCAAATTTGGTTTCTGACTGGAAAACAGAACAGGTCCCCAGTCCTCAATGAGGTGACTCTCCTTAGGAGCACAAGTGTCTCTCTTAGAGCACATTGGCCAAGCAATGGTCGTGACTCATCCACATGGCTGACACTGAAAACGGTTCTACAATCTGAGGTACAGGATCTCAGGATAAATCCTGAGGGGATTTCACTGACCTTATCAGACCCAAAAGCTACAACTCTTCTTGCATAGGTCCTGCTTTACCTTGGTCTTAACCATCCAGCAGAAAAGTATAAAAACAAAATATAAGAAGTAAAGCCATGCTGTTATGTTGAGCTATAGGGGACTCAGGTCAACAATTTCTGACATTGCCAGTCAAGCGGAAGACCCAATACTATTATGGGCTACTGGACTCTTTTAGAATATTTTGCTGAGTTTACACACCTATAATATTCAAATAATGGAACTTAACAAAAAAGGGGATACAGATGAATGTCCATTTTGTATCTGTGTATTCAAAGTGGTTAGGATAGATATATAGTTACATTCTCTTAATGAATAGAGGGATTTGTTCTAATGGTGTTTGTAAATAGGATATCATGTCTGCATCTTGTACAGCAATTAACCAATAGGAAGACAGTATGCAATGTGTTAATTATTGAAACTGTCCTACCAATTTGATTTGAAACTGTCTCATTGCTATTTGTTTCTCAATACAATTATGAAAAAAAAAACAAACAAGTGTCTCTTATACCTCCTTCCCAGCCTGAGGAGCACCCACCATGGCCTCCCTCACAGTGTGTCCACTGCCCTGCACAGGGACTCTGCAGCATCACAAGGCAGGGCCATATGGTGCCTCTCATCTCTGCACACACCGTCAGGATGACTGGCCTCCACACTGGTGACTCAATCCCTTCCACGTTCGTCCATCTGCCTGAAACTGCACCACCTACCCTGGCACCCCTCTGTGGCCCAGAGGCCCAGAAGCAGATCTCAGGACTTCTCAACCCTAGGAGGTCAGGCTGCTTTGAGTCAATTAAAACCCCGTCCATCCATGCCTACTGGTGCACACTTCCAACCCTAGCTATTCAGGAGATTGAGAAAGGAGAAGCATACATTCCAGCCCACACCTGGGCAACTTAACAAGACCCTGTCTCAAAAAATAAAAAGGGCTGAGGATGGAGCTGAGGATGAAGGCTGCCAGAAAAGAACAAAGGAATGCAGGTATATTTTTTTGCTCTTCAGTGCCTCCTGCATTACCACACTTCTTTCTTGAACAGTTTTCTGCCTGAAGACCCCTGTAGTTTGTGCTGGTGCATGTTCCCAGTAAAATTCCCTCAACAGCTCATGGGGGCATGTTGTCTGTACCTCAGAAGGCGGCCTCTGGTGGGCACAGAGCACAAAGATGCCTTTCTCCAGCAGAGGGGCTTGCTGCTCTCCGTCTTCTCACTGAGCTTACCATCAGGCCACTGCCTCTGTTGCAAATGTGGTGGTGTGGCTCTGGCTTTTGCAAGGTGATCTCACAGCAGTGCTCCCCAGCACATCATGGTGTAGCTCAACTGCACTCTCCAGCGCACTGCCCACTATAGTTAAGTGCTATCTTTAGCTCCTACAAGATATTTCTAGCCATAATCGAAACATTGCTTTCTTTTTTCCTTGATTTTTGGAGATAGAGTCTTGCTATACAGTTCAGGTTGGTCTTGAACTCACTACATAACCCAGGCTGCCTTCAAACTCATAGTGGTCCTCCTGCTTCAGCCTTACAGAGTGCAGGGACTACTGGCATGTGCCACAACACCCAGCATCAAATGCTCTTTTGAGGGCAAGGTCTTAGACAGAGTCCCAGTGCTCTCTTAAAAACACTTTGTTCCAGGACAAGACTAGCCCATTTTAGGTTCACTGCTAGTTTCTTACCGGGGACAAAAATAGGTGTGGCTTCACCTCCTGAAGGGCCATCCCAACTCTAGGCCTAGTGTGGCCACACTGGCGCTACCACACCTGTTCATGCCTCTGTGGTAGTGCCTACTCCCTTACTCTCTCTTCGGCCTGCAACACATGGTAGCTGTTTCCCAGCTCCCTCTCCACATCCTGTGAGCCAAATCTAAACGTTCCCATGAGCCTGATGTTATACACTGCACCAACCCACACTGCAGCCCTGCATGGGATGAGACCAGTGTCATCACCCAAGGTCATACCTGTACTCAGAGCTGGGTTCTCCCACCCATGGGCCAGGTACTCAGGCACAGTGGGCACACATGTGCTTCTCATATTGCAGACTTTTTCTTCCCACTGTGCTGGAGCTGTGGGTGACCAGGAACAGCTAGCTGCTTACAATAAGAGGATAACAGACTGGCTGCCCTTGCCTCACCCAGCATGCCACACATGGGGGACAGTGGTGAAGCCATGGAGGCTGAGACCACAGGTCACAGGGCAGTCCATGTCTGGGTCATACACGGCCCACAGGGATACACTCCAATCACTGCCTTGCTGGCTAAGCCACTTGGCCAGGGGCAAGGTTTAGATCAGGAAGCCTTGTCTTCCAAGAGCTCTAAAGCCACAACAGCCTCTCATATTTCCTGTGTTCCCTACCCTAACTCATCCTGGGCTCTTTCCTCTGGCCAACTGCTCACTGTGAATGCTTTTGGAATTTCTGCTCTCTTTACAGAGGAGCTTGGCACCGCAGGAACAACCTGAGAACTACTTTGGTCACATGTTCCTAAGACATCAGGAGAAACTGCTATATCCTAAGCACCCAGCAGAGAACTTGTGACACCCCACCCTCCTGGGGTCTGTTGAGCATGGTACAGGCAACAAAAGAGAGCCTACTAATGTGTGACTCTAATGTGTGCCACAGGCCAATATGTCATTGTCAACATAGAGAAGCAGAGCTGCACAGAAACAATGGTTCCTGTCCAGGATGAGGCAAGGACACTGGCCCACAGGACCTTCCACAACCTCATGCTGCCATCAGCTCCAGACAGACTCCAAATTGAAGTGCTGACCTTGACTTCTAAGAATCAGCTCACCTGTAGAGACCACACAGGTGCCCAGGGCTAAGACACCAAAGGTGAGAAGGGATCAGGAGCTCTGAGAAGCCCTGTGTATGATCTGAACTGGTTAGGGTGGGTGGGTGGGGAGGAAGGGGCAGGATAGGAGGACAGGAGGGTTGCAGGACAATGCAAACCTAAGAGAACACAGCACTACTGCTGGGCTTTGCTCCTCCCCAACTTGGTCTTGAAAGCACCCGACCCCTATGCAGTGATCTGTCAGGAGCAGTCTGATCAAGGCAAGAGCAGCTTGGGCCTGGTGAGAAACACAAGTTCAACCTGGGCAACTTAGCAACTTTGGGTGTATCTCAATCCCCAGTCCTGAAAAAAAAAAAAAAAAAAAAAAAATCCAAATTGAAAATGAGAAAGTAGTAGTGGTGTAGCTCAGGGCAAAGACCCTAGATTCAATCCCCAGAACTAAGCAAAAAGAAAACAAAAACCTAACAGTTTTCCTGATGCCTGGACCTTCAACTTGGGGCTTCTGTCCTCTACAGAGTACCCATGGACCAGGGAGATGCAACGGATGTTACAGTAACAGATGTTAAGTATCAAAAGATAAGAAACACACCATGTTACAGACCCAACAGTACACATTAAGAGATAAGAGTAAAATTGTAAAAAGCCTCTTGAACACACAGGAAAAAGGCATGCTTTAGCAATATGAAATGACATTATAAACACATAAAAAGAACCCACCAGTATCAGGCTTGTAAAACAATTACTGAAATGAAAACACAATAGAGGAAATAAGTACCAAAACAGTCAGAGCTGAGGAACAGATTAGCAAACTAAAAGAGCAGAGTCAGAGAATGTCAACACAATGTAAAGAAATCAGAAAACAAGATATATAAACAGAAGTGGGTGTGCTAACATCTAAGTAACAAGAACCCTATAATAAGAAACTTCCAAAATGAAAAAGACAAAAAATATTGACAACGAGAGAAATTTCCCAGAATGTAAAGTAGGTTAAACAGAGCCGAGTAGAGGGGAGGTACAAAGGGGGTTAGGGTGTGGATACAGCTTGCTGCTGAGTGCCTCTCTGTTCCCAGGAAAGTGACACCTGGGGTGATTTCAGCAAGTCTTCTGGGCACTGAAGCCCTCAGGTCTATAAGCAGTCAAAGTTTGGAAAACAGGTCCCAGAAAACCAGTGATTCTGAATGTCCAGTCCAGACTTCTCTTCCCATGCCGAAGGGAGCTTAGCTCTCTTATTTCTAGGAACCCTTCAGGAAACAGGAGCCAGGTAACAGCTTCTCACTAGTTAAGATTTTCTTGAATTTTATTATCAAATCTCTACTACTCAAACAATGAACAAAAAATGAGAAAACATTTGGGAAATGTATCACTGGAGTCAGGATGACAGCGGTTAAAAATATGGCCCATGGAACTGCAGTCTCAGCTCTACTGCCGATTAGCAGTGATCCTGGGGGAGGTACCTCACTTTTGCCACTTCAGTCTCCCCATTCATAAACCCAGGTGACAGTATCTACCTCATACAGTTATAGTTGAACTAATATTTGAAAAACACTCAAAGCCTAGCTCACAGTAAGTGCTATGCTTATTAAAAAAAAAAAAATTAACTGGGTTAATTTCTCCATGAATCTATTAGATCCTTATCCCTACACACTTTTTTAGATTTGCTACAGTAGATAGGGACACACAATTCTGTCCTTTTCATTCCTTCATGTATACTGATTGTGTCCAAAACACTGTATAATTTCTACTGACCACCTAGAAATTAGACTTCCAGCAATGCAGTAATAAGCACACAAGACAATGACACTCTGGGTGATTGTCACCTCTGTGCCAACATCATCAGCCTCAGACTTCCACAGAATTTTCCACCATCAGAAATCTCACTAATTGTTTCCTAAGGTTAATCTTGATCAAGAGTAGATACCCCATTCAATGCTATACTATTTTTTCTTAAATTCATAGTGTTATTTACTCTAGCACCTAGCCCCTCCTCTTGTAATAGTATATTTTATCTGAATTTCTAAAATTATGCACAAAATGTGAAAGTCTCCATCGAGTTCTCTGGCTTGATGAAAAACTATTACAAGTAACACAACATTCTTGGCATACGGTTTTCCCGTAGTGACACACACTGTACTGATCTACCTATAAAATCTTTTAAGTGTGCTGAAAAAGTAATCACCTCATGCCCAAGTCATGTTACTTAGGTAGGGGTTCCTACACACCACAGGGGGTGTTTAATTTTCTTCTCTAATTATCTGATGTTGAATGAGGACTATAAAACTGCTGTACACTTTTACCTATTGATTTTACTCCATTTCATATTGAATCATAAAGTCTCACTGAACTCTTAAACTTTTCCTCTTGCTTATATTGATATCTTCAATGTATTATCAAATTATAATAAAACTCTCTAATCAGTTCATGGGCAGTTTCCCCTCACTGTGACTCCTCTGGTGTTGAAGCAGGGCTGAGTGACCACTGAAGGCCCTTCCACAATCACTGCATATGAAGCGCTTCTGTCCGCTGTGCATTCTCTGATGAATAATAAGGGATGAGTTCTTACAGAAAGCCTTCTCACAATGATTACATTTGTAGGGTTTTTCTCCAGTATGGTTTCTTAGGTGCACAATAAGGGAAGAACTCTCATTAAATGCTTTCCCACATTCATTACACCTATATGGTTTCTCTCCAGTATGAGTTCTCCGATGAGCAATAAGATGAGAGCTACAGTTAAAAGATCTTTCACACTGATTACACTTATAGGGTTTCTCACCAGTGTGAATTCTCCTATGAGCAACTAGGTGGCAACTCTGACTGAAGGATTTCCCACATTTATTGCATTCATAGGGTTTCTCTCCAGTATGAGTCCTTTGATGCCTAACAAGGTGAGCCATCTGGCTACAAGACTTTCCACATTTATTACATTCATAGGGTTTAATTCCAGAATGAATAATTTCATGTTTGGTGAGGGCTGAGCGTTCTCTGAATGCTTTGCCACATTCCTGGCAGTTATAAGGTTTTTCTCCTGTGTGAGTTCTCTGGTGAGCAATGAGATGGGAGCTCCAGCTGAAGGATTTTCCACATTCTGTACACTTATAGGGCTTTGCTCCAGAATGAGTCCTTTCATGTTTACTAAGAGCAGAGTAATCCCGAAAAGCCTTTTCACATTCATCACATTTAAAGGGTTTCTCTCCTGTGTGCATTCTCATGTGAGCAATGAGATGGGAACTCCAGCTGAATGACTTCCCACATTCCCTACATTCAAATGGTTTCTCTCCAGTATGAGTTCTCTGGTGTCCAATGAGATGGGAGTTCCAATTAAATGATTTCCCACACTCATTACATACATAAGGCTTTTCTCCTGTATGAATTCTCTTGTGTACAATCAGATGAGAATTCCAGCTGAAGGCTTTCCCACATTTATTACATTCATAAGGTTTTATTCCAGTGTGAGTCCGTTCGTGTTTGGTAAGGGCTGAACGGTTCCTAAAAACTTTTCCACATTTATCACACTCATAGGGTTTCTCGCCAGCGTGAGTGTTCTTATGTTGAATAAGATAAGAGCTCCAGATGAAAGATGTTCCACATTCATTATATTCATAGGGTTTCTCTGTGGTGTACGTACTTGTGTGTTGAGTAAGGAAAGAGTCATATCCAAAGACTTTCTCCCACTCATTATATTTATATGCTTTCTCTACAGGACCAATTTTTTGATGTTCCATAAAGGATGAGAAGTAAAAGATATTTTCATATTCTTTGTAATCATACTGGTTTTCTCCAATACGAAGTCTTGGATGTTCATTAAATGATGGGCTCTGATTAAAAATTTGATGGTATTCCTTATATTCATATAGTTTTTCTCCTGTGTATATTCCTTTCTGATCACCAAACTGCATGACATCATTGAAGGACTTCATACCATCAGTACATCTGAAAATATCTCCAGTCTGTATTCTTATAGGATGAACAGGTTGGATGGACTGGTTATATGCTTTGTCACAATTATTATTGTCACAGGTAATTTTATCTGCATACATTATGGCCGAGTTGAATCCCCAACTTTCAGCCTGTGTGTCAGGTTTATAAAAATGTTCTAATTGGGAAGCTTTCTGGGATGGAACAAAGTTTAAACTCTCACTATATTCTGCCCCAAGTTCACAGTATTCAGAACCTCTTTGAGACAGTATGTGTTTTTGCATGAAGAACATTTGCCTCATAGCTGTACTCTGGTTCATGTGGTACATTTCTAATTGGTCTTTATATCCCCAAACTCCTAATCTGGAAAACCAAGAATCATCCCATAGGCATCTTCCCAACTTCATGCCAAGGGGTTGTTCTTCCTCAAAAATACTCTGTGTTGAGATCAGTGCTTTGCTTTCAAGATTTCTCATCCACTCTGAAACAAGACAAAAACAGCTATATGAGCACAAAGACGTCAAGAAAGAACAGGAATGATGAGATTTACTTCCCATATTACTAAAAAGGCAAGAACAAATTTTATTCAAGCACATACTTAGGAGGCAGAGAATATCATAAAAAAGGGCAAGTGAACTACAGACAACCAGAATATAAAATGTGTACCAAGTATGAATAAAACCACTGAAGAGTACTTTCCCATCAAAAGAATGGTGGGGAGTAAAGGGTTAACTACAAAGGACTGAGTTGCTCTACCTTTACAAATTACCACCCCAGTCTATTTCAAAACTGACCCTCAGCCAATGTCTAAGAATTGATACCTTTAAATGTTCTAACTAGTAAGACAGCTTTGTATGCCCAAAGCCTTAAACTACACTACCGATTTCTCTAGATAGTTTATGTATACAATGCCATCCATTTACAGTGAACATGTGCTTTCCTTTTGAGGGATTCAGTGATCCAAGTCAAACATATAAGCACTGTGAGCCTGAGTCACAAGCCCCATGAACACCCTGGTCTCCTGGGCTCAAGCAGGTTTCCTAGTGGACAACTTAAGGCACGATGTCCCAAGTCCTTCCTGAGGGAACTAGCTGTGTCCACTGGGAAAACAGAGATTAGTGCCTTGTTTCCCCTGGACTGACCTTGTGCACCTGCCCTTCACTGATATTGTGCAATATCCTTTCACTGTAATGACCTATAGTATTAAGCTCACCTGATCCTGTGATAATGTCTCCCTAGCAAGTCACTGAACCCAGGACAGTGAAGATCCCTGACAAAAGGATACAGTGAGTGTCATTAAGGTAAAAAGTAAGAAATAACTGTTAACAGGAAGCCCTCAGTGAGTAATGTTGAAATCAATGAACAGTGAGCTAATTCACTTCTGGTTTATGTCTTCTCACTTTTCATCTGGACACCTGCCTGAAAAAGGAAAGGGTAGGGATGAGAGGAAGCATCACCAACCAAGACTTCAGCTCAGGATGTTATCTACAACATAATGCTGTTATATTATTTCCTATTCTATACAGTTCTGTCAAGGGCACAAGCCCTGCCAGCTCAAAAGGTAACAGATCACTACAGTTTAGGGATATTCTTGAGATTACATTTCTGTTGAAGTTCTCCTACAGAATCTTTTTTTTTTTTTTTTTTTTTTAAAGCAGAGTCTTGCCAGTTATGGTGGCACATGCCTAAAATCCCAACACTTGGGAGGCCTAAGCAGGAGGATTTTTGCAGCCAGTCTGGTCTACATAGTTAGTTCAAGGAATTCTTGACTACATAGTGAGACCCTACAAACAAACAAACAAATTAATTAATAAATAAAACAAGGTCTTTCTAAGTCACTAAATTGGGCAAACTGTGCCTGGATTTGCAATCCTCTCACCTCAACCTCCTGGAATTACCAGTATGTGCCACCACACCCAGTTCAGAATCACTTTATACCAATTATACAACAAACGGACTGGAAGCCAGGCATCATAACACACACCTGTAAAGGCACAACACTATGAGGTTGAAACAGAAGGATCACAAGTCCAAATGTAGCTTAGGCAACTTAGTGAGACTCTATCTCAAAATTTAAAAAACAAAAAGGGCTGAAGATATAGCTTAGTGTGAAAGCCCTGGTTTCAATCCCCAGTGCTAAAAAAAAAAAAGGTCAGTCATACAATTGTATACACTAAAATGCTGTCTTTGCCATTATTCTAAGTATACTTTTCTCATGATTGAATGAGACCCTGAAAACGTGTGTGTGTATGTGTGTATGAGAGAGAGAGAGAGAGAGAGAGAGAGAGAGAGAGAGAGAGAGAGAGAGAGAGATTATTATTGAGCTATCTATCTTCCAACAACTGAAAGAATGTACTAGCTTCCTATGCTATTGTGACAAATTGCCATATTATCTGGGAGTCAAAAACCTAAAAGGGCTTTTGCTGGTCTACAAAGAAGCTGTCAGAAAAGTGTACACTCTCCAGAGAATACAGGGGAAATCTGTCCCTTGTATTTCTTGCACTCTCTGGCTGACTGCTCTTTCCTCCCTCCTCAGGACATATCACTCAGCTTCAGACTTCATCACCATCACTGTCTGTCTCTCTTTACTGCCTCACTCTTACAAGGACCTTGTGGATACACTTAGAATCTACCCAGATAAGCCAGGATCCTCTTTTCACCTCAAGTTCTTTATTTTACATTTGAAAACCTCCATCTGCCATATAAGGTGCCATTTTCATAAACTGAAGACTAGGATGTAGATGTCTAGTGAAAGAGGATTGTTTAGCCTCCCACAGGTCTAAAGCTCCAGGTACCAACCAGGAACACTTTGTTCTCTATCTGTACTTTCTGTACTTTCTGTAGATTCACTGTGTGACATTTTCCCCCTTTCATCATCTAAGCCCAAATAACAAAGTTCTACTCTATTCAAAAATTGGCACTTATTACAAAATTTAAACTTAGCTCCCAAGAGTTAGTAAACAATCCAATGTAGCTTCCAAGAGACAGTTAAGATGTTAGTTGACTGACTGCCCAAAAGAAAGGCTGAATGAACCATGATTGCACAATTTCATACTTTACATGAGTCATACTGAGTGTCTAAAACCACAGACAAGACAAAAAAGCACAGTTTCTTTCTCCAGGAAATCAAAGTTTATGTGATAAGAGAACAGGCCAAGCAGTAGTCATCAAGAGACTGAAATGTGGATGCCAGAAGACAGAAGCTTGAATAGCAATCAGCATGGTCAGAAGCAATCAGAGGTTCACATACAAGATGTGACATTGGCTGAGTGAATGGCAGGAGCCAGTTACAAAATGAGTAAATAGGAAAAAAAATGCAATCTTGAAATCTGGCTTTATTTAAAAAGCAACTAGACCCACTGTAGGTTTACTGATAGCGATCTCAAATGGAAGATTTCAGGTATACAAATAACATCCAATGTGCCAATAACAAGTGATAATTTCCTCATAATGCTGAGATTGAATCTTACGATCTAATGGTGATGCTGGTGAAAGCTGAACACCATAGTCAATGCTCAAGAGAAAGGATATCTTAGGAGTTCAAGAAAAGATCACTTCTTTACTGAAAATTAGAAGGCAGTGCAGAAAACCTCTTAATCTGCAATGGAGAGACTGGCAGAGCTAGTACCAGGGTCACAGCTCAGGGAAACAAGGAAGCATCCATGAGTAAGAAGCAAGGTTCCTGGTTCTTTCTACTGACATTAAAACAATGGAAAAGTTTCACAAAAGTACAGAAGTAAAGGGAACCACAGGGCTCAGGGTGGTGACAGAGTGATCAGCACAGGGGACAAGAAGACTGAAGCTACTAAATTCGCAAGCTCTCAGAGAAAGTTGCAGATCTGGACAGGGGACAACAGGAAGGATACTTCCCCAAAGCCATTCACTAGAGTAAGTATAGAGACTTCCTTCTTCAGGACTCAAGATGTGGTATAATGTCAGGCCGAAAGCCACAGGAAGCTGGGCATTGTGCACGGGCTTGTCATCTCATCTGCTTAGAAGGCTGAAGTAGGGTCATAAGTTGAAGGCCAGTATGGTGACCTTTTATCAAAATAAAATAGTGCTAGGGATGTTCATAAGTGGTAGAGGACTTGCTTAGCATACACAAAGCCCTGCGTTAAATTCCCAGTAGAGCAAAATTTAAAAAACAAGGTATACAGTATGCACAGTATGCTGATGGGAGCCACTAATGCTGGAAGGCAATCATGCATGCAGGACAAAGCCAGCCCAAGAACACGGGAGCTACTCAAAGCATGTAAACAATCCATTGCAGCCTGTTAACTTATTGCTGTGTAGAAAGGTTAAATTAATATTCACCTCTTGAGGGTATAAATAAATGCTCTACCCATCTTGGACAGTTCCTGTCCTCAGCTTAGGAGAGGGATAATCTCCACCTGACCTTACTATTATCTCTTATCTATCTTTTCCTCATTCTCATCACAGTTCCTACCCAGGATAAACCTAGAGCCAACAAGTCCCTAGAGTATGCCACTTTTAAAAAGCGAAAAGTAGATACAAATTCATGTGTTCTTGTAGATGCCTAAAGAAATACTGTGAATGCATAAAAGAAATTGCTAACTATGATTATCTGTGGTTGGAAGGCACTACAAATGGCAAAGAAACCAAACAATTTCATTCCCCCATCATAGCAATTGAAAAACTGCCAAAATTGTCAGAATCAATTTTTCAGGCATTCTGTAATCATTTAACTTGGGAATGACAAACAAAAAAAAACTGGATTTCAGTAAAGACAGTGAGCTCTTCGGTGTCTTAATAATGTATCCTAGACCTACTGCCATTTCCCCAGCTAATTTAATTAGTAAACCTTTTTTAAAAAAGTAGCAGCCCACACATTTCTGTAGAGGGAAGATCAGAGCTGAGGTTTTCTCAAAGCCTCAGTTCCAAGTAACAGTCATCCCCGGACCTGCCTGGGGTTCCAAAGGGCAGGCAAGGTCTCTTGGGTTACCTGGCAGGAAACTCTCACAGTGCTAAGGCCTCCAGAGAGCAGAATCCTGTCAAACATTACAAGCAATGCTTCAGAGTCACTGCTGCCAGAGCAATGCCAAACAGCACCCTCATCCAAAAGAGGACAAACCCAAGTAACAAGACATCCATGGTACTTTGCAAAACTGTGGCCCAGGGGGCCACCACCACATAATTTCACTGTAAAAAGTCCAACGTAGTACTAAAAATAGAAAGACACATGTAACAACTCACACACAGGAGTCCTCCATAGATACCAGCTTATTCATCAGAAACCTGTGAGGCCAGAAGGAAAAATTGCCAACTAAAATTTTATGTTCAGCAATATCACCCTTAAAAAAGAAAGGAGAATCAAAGAGCTCCCAGATGAACAAGAGACCTAAAAGTTTACTGCTAACCCATCTAACTCACAGAAATGCGAAAGGCAGTCCTTGGGCTGAAAGAAAGAACACCAGTAGTACTCAAAATAAAAGCACCAATAAAAGATATCATACAGACAGTATAATGAGGTAACATAAATGCAACATAAATTTCTGTTCCTAAATCTTCTGACCTGACTTAAAGATAATAATATAAGGCAATAATCATAAATTTGTGTTGGCCACTGTATAAAGATGTAATTTACAACAATATTAGCATAAAAAGAGGATAGCTATATAAAGGCAAAGTCTCTGAGGGCCAGCGAGATAGCTCAGCAGACTAAGCACCTACTTAGGCAAGCACAGAGATCAGGGTTTAATCCTGGGCACCATGTGCCACACTGGCCCCACCCCTGGACACACTGAGCCAGCCACTGAGACTGGGCATGGTGGCACACACCTGTAATCCCAGCACTAGGGAGGCTGACAACAAAAGGATCACTATGAGTCCAAGCTGCATAGTAAGACCCTGCACCAAATACATTAAAAAAAAGCAGTCTCTAAATACTACCAAAATTAAACTGGTATTAGTCCAATAAGATTATTATAAATTGAGTTATTAGCAAGGCATGGTGGCACACACTAGTAATGTCAGTGCTTAAGAGGTAAGTCAGGAACATAATGAGTTTGAAACCAGCCAGGGCTATATACCATATATGAAGCCAGCCTTGGACTACATACTAAGACCCTATCTACTAAAAGAAAACTCTACTAAACAAATAAAATTGGAATTTTAATTGTAATTCCCTGGATAAGCATTATGGAAATAACTAAAAAATGTACAGTATGGGAAAAAGATTAGCAGAGATAGTGGTGCATGCCTGGAACATCCTGGGAGGTTGAAGCAGGTGGAATACAACCACTGCCTTAGCCAAACTATGTCCGAAAAGTTAATCAATTAATTAATTAATTTAAAGTGTTGGGGATCCAGCACATTTAAGGCTCTGGATTCAATACTCAGTAGTAGAAAAAATAAATGAATGAATGAATGACAAGACAGGCAGGCAGACCCATGCATAAGACTGTGTATTGGCAAGTTAAAAGTACTTTGGATAAGGAGATAAAAAAGAATTTTTTTTTCCAGCATGAACATTTCATAGTTTTGAG
>NW_004524898.1:484807-515896 GCF_000260255.1 Octodon degus
TTTTTGCTTACTGCCTTTTTAAAGAAGTGTGACCACAGTTACCACTTGGCGAGAGGAATCAAGCAAAAGTTCACAAGTAGGTAATGAACAGGAAGTCACCTCAGAGATCAGTAGGTCCATGGGTGCTATGGAGAGCAGAGACCAGGAAGCTGGTGAAGCTAGACCCATGAACTCAGGTGTCCGTCCCTGACTCTGCAGAGGAGGAAGCAGCTCCCCACTGGGAGTGCTGGAGCTCCTGAGGAAATACCTTACTCTGCCCCAGCCTCAGTGCTCTAGGGAAGCTCCTCATTTGCCCTGGCCCAGCTCACCTGGACAAGAACTCTGAGGATGCACAGGCTCCACTGACCACGGCTCCTCTCCTTGCTCCAACAGGGAGATGACCTCGGGCTTGGCAATTTGGTGTCCTACATGGGAAAGAAATGTGGATTTCTGTCAGTGCAGCTCCAGAGCAGCCTGAGGCTTCCCTTCACAGTCAGTTCCCACTTGGGCAGACAATGCAGGCATTATAAGCATTAGCAACCCCATTCCTCAGCTTCAGAACTCATGTTCACCCCTCCCATGATGTAACAGAGGATCTTCAGTGGGACCAGTTTGTGTACCAGACAAGGCCACCTTACCCACAGACAGCAGGTGCCCGAAGGTCTCCAGCATCACATCGCGATACAGTGTCCTCTGCATGGGGTCCAGCTGCCCCCACTCCTCCTGGGTGAAGTCCACAGCCACATCCCGGAAGGTCACTGGCTCCTAGAATGCACAGGATTCCCTCAGCCTGTGCTGAAGTGAGGCTATGAGTCCCAGGCAGGGATCAGGGTGACAGAGGGAACACAGCCAGGGTTCACTAAGGACCTCACAGACCATATTGGTTTCGATCCTGATCTGAACAAACCAACTGTAAGAAGACATTCTGGAGACAAAGGAGGACAATACACTACTGTCAATTGTGCTGGCTCTGGCTGTGGTTATGCCCTGAAAAACACCTGAGTGAGTCAGGTTCCTCTGACTCACGGTTCAGAGGTTTTGTGGCCAGTGGGCTCCGCTTCTTCAGGCCTGTGGTGAGGCAGAAACCTCATGGCAGGACACTGGTGGAGGAAAGGGGCACAACACTGGGAAGCAGAGAGGAGGGAGGACCCTGAGCGGCAGCCTCCCTTCAACCTCTGCTTTACAGGGAGGTACAGCATGGTGCTGTCCACACATGAAAGACCCCATAATCCACTGACCTCAGGGCAGTCTTCTCTGAAAATACCTTCACACACCAGAAGTGTTTCACTGATGTCCTAGGCCAGTGATGGTGAACCATTGAGAGCTTCCAATGATAACAGCCAGTTCTCGTATGCATGCCATAGGTTCACCACCACCATCCTAGGCATTTCCCCATCCAATCATGTTAGCAGGAAGAAACCACACACAGAAAAAAGCTGATGCTGGACAAATGAAAGGCAGGGAGCAGAAGCTGGAAGTCACTGAAGCTGTGGGCAGGGACGCTGGAGAAGGCCGGGCACAGAGAGACAATGTCCACACCCTGATCCCCAAAACCTGTGACTGTGGCCTGAACAATGAAAAGGACTTTACAGATGGGATGTGCTAAAGATGTGAATGTGGACAGATTATCCTGAGCACAAAGCAGACCCAGGAAAATCACAAGGAAGGGAAGCAAAAGTCTGAGCCATGTGCTTTCACGATGGGGGAGGAGATGAGCCCAAGGAAACAGTGACAGAAACACAGCAGACTGTCACTTAGTCCTTCAGCTGGAACACAGCCCAGAACTGAAGAGTCATCTGAAAACTTCTGAGGTCCCAAGCAAGAGAATAAAATGTTTGAGGACATGACATTTGTAGTAGTGTTAGAGCAGCAGTGGAAAACTAAAACACTGGTTATGTTCTACTGTGGGGTCTAAAACACTCCTAAATAAAAATTTTAAAAAACAAAATTAAACTAAAGGTAGATATCCTAGCCCTCAATGAGAACAGACCAGCAGGGCCAGGAATCACACACTCCACTGCCAGAACTACTGAACCAGCAGAACAGCAGAGTCTCTCTGTCCCACAAGCCAGGAAGGCCATGGCCAGAGAGCCCTCTGCAGGGCCAGGCAGGGCAAAGAGCCAGAGTACAGGCAGATGAGAGATGCACCATGCAGCACAGCCCTGCCAATGCCCAAGCACCACACAGACAGCATTGCACGCAGCACTGCTCTGAGCCTGGGCCTTCCATACTCAGCTGTGTGGGAGCCTCTCAGGCTCCAGCCCAGCCCAGATGGGGTGTCTGGGCCCTGGATACTGCAAACAGTGACCTCCCAGAGAAAGATCTGTGGGGAGGGCACAGAAGCAGCAGGACAGAACTTCTGAGCAGAGACTGGATGACCCCAGGCATAAGCCATGTAGGCAGAGATGGACTCAGTGGCCAAGAAAACTGTGAAACCAGGCTGCACCTGCATTCAGCTTCCAATGCTCTGTCCTACTGTAGGCACTCAGCCCTGAGAGATCGATGCAAAATGGACAGAATGCCACCTGAAAGGCTTTCTGAAGAACAGGAAATGATCCACAGAACATGAAAGAGGTTACGCATCATGTTGCATGCCTGTAGTCCTAGCTACTTGGGAGGTAGAGGGAGGAAGATTGTAAATTCAAGGACACTAGGACAACTTAAACAAGACCCTGCCTCAAAAATGTCAAAAGGTTGAGGGATGTAGCTCAGCACTAACATATTTGCCTTAGCATGCACAAGGCCCTTTTCTAAACCCTAGTGCCAAAAACAAAGAAAAAAAGCATATATATAACAAGACCTCAAAAAGAGGTGGTGTGGTGGTGGAAATGTGATTACCAAAGCTTCTACTCTCTCTCCAAGAAAAGGACAGGGAATACTGAGGGGAGATCAGAGAAGTTCAGCCAGAAGGCCTGCCACCCAATGGAAGACAGCAGAAAGAAAATACAAAGAAAGGGTTTGCTTTTTCAATATAACACTCCCAAAATATAACACATCAGCCATAATCACACATTTCACAAAACATATTGACATTTGACAAAACATATTTGACAAAAACATATGTAAGTTAAGACAAGCTATAAAATGGGAGAAGATAATTCATATATGGCAAAGTATGGATCCAGAATGCAAGTGAAACACCCAAATTCTAGCAAGCCCATCTAGAAATCTAGGGAGTAAGAAAGACACAAATAACCAATAGATATCATAAGACTCAATTTCACTAACAATCATGGGTATTCACATGAATATAACTCAATACACCTTCCTGGTCTCAAGGTAAGCAAATGTTGCAACACAGCATCAGTGTTCTCTCCCAGCGTGTAGACTGAGCAAGGCTGTGCCCCTCAGCAGTGCCTCATGGCAGCACTAGCAATACTGAGAAAATCCAGCAAAACTCGTCTGGAGCATGTGTGCTCACACACAACACATGTGCACGGTGTGAGATTGCCAAGAATTCCGTGCAGTTTGGGCCTGAACAAAAACGGGGCAAGGGACTTCTAAACCCATCTAGGAAGGAAAGGAGAAGCAGAGTGTCGATCCCCAGTGAGTACTACCAGGAGTGCTATTGTGAGCAGCTGGCTGGAAATGGCTCAAAGGTGTGAAGGCAGGACAAGGCCTCAGCGCCTAAAGCAGTCAAGCCACCTCAGTCCTGAAAAAAGCATCCTGCCTGGTCAGTGTTAGCTATTAGTCACTAGGTAACCTTGTGTCACATGATACTAACATTGCAAAGGTATAAATGATGCCCCTACTGTTGTGTTTTGGATCCACTGTCCACCAGGCAAATAAGCCTCCACCTGGCCCAGCTCTTGCCTACCTTTTCCTCTCATTTTTGCCAGGGTCTCCCTGGGATACACTGAGAAACCAAGTCCCTAGAAAGTGTAAAATAGGAGGAATCTTGCCTACTTCATCTACCAACAAGCACCTCAAAGTTGCACCAGGAAGGCTTTACATGTAGGTCATAAATAAAAGGAAAAAAAAAAATTTAAAAAAACTTTGTACCTAAACCAGATTCAGTTAAGTTTATGTACAAAAATGAAAATGGATTATGTGTTCTCAACAAATCCATGATCAGTTGCTCTGGTAAAGGGTGAAAAAAGAAAGCAACTGAGGACTACACCAAGAAGGCTGGGAGCAGTGGTGCACTCTGTGAAAGCAGTTTCTTGGGAGCCTAACACAGGACAATCGCAAATATGAAGGCAGCTTGAGCAACTTAGAGATACTCAAAGTTTTAAAACACAAAGTGGTACTCCGCCACAGCAGTGAAGCCTTGGAGCCATAAGACCCTAGCTTTAATCTCCTGGACCACCTCAGTAATAAAAAGAAAACAATTATGGCATATTATTCATTCAGTAACAGGATTTGACCAACTACTTTTACTTTTCTGCAATTAAAGAATTGGCCAAAATAAAATTTAAAATAGCAGAAATGCTTCCAGGATTTAAAAAGATGTCATCAAACTGGAAGTTTTATGGCCTGAAGAGCAGCAAGACTGCCCATGCTGAGACCCGGGACCTCACCTGAGACCACAGGAAGAGGCCAAACACCTGTCTAGAACTGAAAATGAAAATACAAAACCAAGAGGCTACAAGGACAGCAGAAGTCTCTAGAGATCAAAGGAGCCCAGTCAGGGCAACAAATACAGGCTTCTCTGTGACTGTACCCTCTGGGGAGCTGAGGTAGCAGCTGGGCTTACATCTTCCAGTCAAGTGCCTCATCCAATTCTATACATGACCCTGCACATATCAGTGTGCAGTGTCTCTCGTCATTTGAAGTACTTCCTAGGACCTGCTTACACACCAGACACACATTTAACCCCTCGTGTGGCCTGGAAGACAGCCAAAGTCAAATGTACTGAGTGGGGTCTCCCCTGCTGGTCTGAGGTCCTTCACCATTGGGTCTATCATGGAACCTGGGTAATTCTGATGGTTTCTTAGGGGCAACTTTAATACTTTAATTTCTTTACAGAGAACAAAAACTAAATCGTGTACATCATGGAGCATATCCAAGGCTGGATGCAAATATTATTACTGTTTTAATGCATATTTAGCAGGGATCCTTGGTGGATGATTACAGAGGAGTTTGAGGAGTATTTCCATATTTTTGCAGAATGAGGCTTTCAGCTCAAATGTAGTATAAATATTATTTTCTTCTATTCCTTGAAATAACAGGATCTAGGCTCCTGCTACCTAAAACCTCACTACTTATTGTGTTACCAAGGATGGACTACTCAGATAATGATGACAGCATTTTATAATTTTTCCAAAAGAAAGCTTTATTTCAATGAATACTTAACTCGGAAAGAGCCATCAAGGGACAGGCTCACTTGCGTTCCCAAAGATGCTGCACAACTGAAAATTGACAGGATTCAAGTGCAAGTTTCCCACAAGGGAAAATCTAGAATGAGTGCAGGGAGGTGGCCAGGACTGTGTTTGCAGAAATCACAACTCTTCAGACATTAGAAAGTGTTGTTATTTTAATTCTGTTTTATTTCTCAGCATTAACTCTAATCACCCAGATGCTCTCACATAAACTAGCGGCAGAGTGCAAAACCGTGGTTAAGCAGGGTTCTTCATGGAGTTTGCTTACAGCTAACATCTGTTCCCAGGTGACTAACGCACCTTTCAGCCTAGCCTAGCTCCAGGGCTGATTCTGTAAACCAACGGCACACCACAGAGCATGAGCCTCAGCCTCAAGCTTGGAAGCCAGGAACCCACTGCCACACTTCTCTCAGGCCTCCTGCTTCTTGGGGCCAGTATACCTATGATGCAGCACTTTACCTATCAGCTTTCAAACTGTAGAAGGTTGTATTTGTTTTTGTTTAATTTACAGCACAGCATAAAGTAGAGGAGTCATTTCTTAAAAGTTTCTATTACAGCATCTCATAATTGTATGATGCTTTATTCTAACTTAGAAAGAAACTACCTAGGCACTCTTTTTCTTTGTATTTCATAACAGGAAGACAAGAAAGCAAATGTAAATCTGACGAAATTAGAAAAAAATGGATGCAAAACCTCCCTTTAGAAGAATGTAGATAAACTTAAAATACTAAAAACAAGTTTAAAATGGCTGCACTTCCCTCTTGAAAATAAAATCCTGATACATGTAACATGGCTGACCCTCAAAAACATTATGCTAAGTGAAAGAAGCCAGACTCGATGGCCAGATGTTATATAACTCCATTTACACGAAACGCTCAAAATAGCCAAATACATGGACAGTAGATTCCTGGCTGCCAGAGGGGAGCAGGGAATCTACTAGTGGATTCAGGACCGCTTTGGTAAGAAGATGTTCGAGAATCAAATACTGGCTTTTGTTCTTTCTGGGTGTGGGGACTGAACTCAGGACCTTGTGCTTGACAGGCAGGTGCTTATGAAACTGAGCTATCTCCCCAGCCCAAATACTGTTGACAGAAGTACAATTCTGTCAATACACTAAAAATCAATGAACTGCACATTCTGAAAGTAAAACATACAGTACATGACTGTCTCAATAAAGCTACTACAGGAAGTCCCTGACTTACAAACACACTAGTTACAAACTTTCACACTGTGCTGCTAATACTCACTTTTTGTCAGCTAACCTAGGAACAGTTCTTAGAACAGAACCCACTTGTAAGTCAGGACTTACTTTATTAAGAAATGGTTTTTAAGGGGACATCTCTGGAGGCGGAGGTAAGAGGGGACACCTGTCGTCTCTCTCTGGAGCTCCTTTGTACCCACCCCAAACCAAATGCCTGTACATCTGATCCCTCCCCAGCCCACCCCTAATCAGAGTAGAGCTTGAAAGGTAGCAACTACCACAGCCCTCCTTCTCCAATCCCAGCAGGTGCACCTTACCACATCCTGGACCACAGCACCTTCCCTTTCAACACTTCTCAGGCTCCTTATTCCCACCAGGACAGAGCATGGCCCTACATCTCTGGCCTAAAATGTATAGGGCCCACTCTTCAGCTAGGTACGGACCTTGCCATGCATCCTACCCTCCAAAATATACCTGTGGTGCTGCTGGAGGCCAGACTTGGCTCTCCAAGCTGTGCCCATCTGACTGGCACAACCACTTCATCCTGGCTCAGGACTCCCAGGCAGCCCCATCCACTGAGAATGGCTCCCAAGAGCTGTGTCCTTGCTGACCTCTGTGCAGACTCCATTCCACCCCTGGTCTGAGCTGCTGCAGGGCCTGGGGCTCCCCTCTACATCTCTCACAGAACATGTGCAGCTCCATGTGCAGTCAATCGCATGGTAGGAACATGCCTACCAAGTGGATTTCTTGCCCCATCCTATGTACATTTACTCTGCTAAGCAAATGACTCAAAGCAGGCTGGGTGGCCCCCAGGGTAAAGGCTGACACCAGTCTTCACTCCCTTCACAGCACACATGAAGTTCGCTGATAAACATAAGCTTGAGACAGGTACAGAACGTGCAAGGTACAAGATGGCAATAGGGGGCTACCAAGCATGAGAGCTGTGCTTCAAGCCCCAAAGGACTTAGGGCACAGCTATAGCCAGCACTGAGGACAGGCTGGATAACATCAAAGTTAAAGGTCATGGAAAACGGACTGAATTATCTCTGCCTGCATTCAGGAAGCACAAACCTCCAACTAATTACTTCTCTAACCAAACCTTTACCATTGTAAAACTACAAACCACATCAACTGGATAGCCAGGGACACCTGGACAGCCATCTGTGAGGAATACAATAGCCCCTGGGAAAGAGCAGAATCCCCATCTCACCTGGACCTGGGCTGCTGAGAGCCCAGCTGCACTTCTCCCCTGCTCATGCCACACAGGGTCCTGAGAATAGAGAGCTAGGAAACAAGAAAGAAGTCATGGAGGCAGCTATTTCTGCAAAAGTTCTACCCTACAAGCCCTTCCTCCTGGGTTGCTGAGGAAATCCTGGCTTTCTCCTCACAGGAAGAACCCACTTCCCTGTCCTATAGACAAAGGTCAGGAACATACCTACCATGTGAATCCTTTGCCCTGTACTATGAAGGCAGTATCTGTTCACAGGCTTCTTGGGCCTAATCCCTGAATGGCCACATGTTAACTGCACTTCATGTGGTCCTGGAGATAGCATCACTATCACTTTCGTCCCCCAGAGGAGTTTTCTGACTACTGCCTATTTCAACTCTGCACAGACAGATCTGGACCCAAGCCCCCACCCTAAAAACCCACCTGATCCCCAACTCTAGCAGCTCATTGCAGGAAGAATACAGTAGCCCACATGGCACAGATACAGGTTCTTGACTCACCCCAGGAGGCCCACGGGTCAACTGCTGCCATCTGCCAGGACTGGTCCATAAGAGTACCTGCACAGAAGGACCAAGTTAGGACTGACACTAAACCTATTGACTGAAGGTGTCAAAATGGAAAAGAAGACTGTATCCATAAGGGATATGAAGACGTTCCATAAACAGAGAACAAGGGTAATTCAACAGCCAATGCACAGGTGGACTGCTGTTAGTAAGGAAAGGTACTAAGACTATGTAGTCACAGGACAATGAAAAACAGAGCCCTTTAAAATGGCTGAATAGGTGTGTGGTAAAATGTTAACAGCACCTACTTTTGGGTAGTTTTTTTTTTTAATATAGCAGTATGATGCTCTTGACATCTTTAGAAGAAACCTCATTTAAAGATAGAGCACAACTGACATCCACTATCGCTTAACTTTTTCTTAAATTACAGATCAATACTATGTAAGTGAAAAACAATAGTAAAGGCTAAATGTATATATATATATATACATATATATGTATATATCTCACCTATAAAGACAACACATTGTATGTATGACTGTCTTCTAAAAAAACCCAGTCATCATTAGAAAATCTCAGACCTAATGATGCTTTTCAGAAGCCATTTTTCAGGAGCTCACTATAAAATATACAAAAATTACTCTTATGGTAACAATTTTCCCTCTTAACGATCAGCCATCACTCACCCTACTTCCCAAGCCTTTTTCCCCCGTATTTTAGGACAGGGTTTACAGGGTCAACAGGGTCTCACTGCGTAGATCAGGCTCATCATGATCTTCCAGTCTACAGTTTCCCACATGCTGGCATTACAAGAGCGCGCCCTAGGGTCGGGGCCAGCACGGCAGGCCAGGGGATCGAGGGATCGAACTTGCAGCGTCTGCCTAAACAGGCGCTGTAATCCGTTGAGCTATCTGGCCGGCCCTCCCAATTACTTCTAAGTGAGTACACACTCTCTAATCCCCCAAAGCACTCAGCGCCTCCTCTACCCTCAGCCCAGGGAAGGCCTGGAAAGATCCCCACTTACCCCACGAGCTCCACGGGTTGATGGCTGCCATCCTGAGGACTGATCAGCCAGGCTCCAGCCCAGGCACACAGCAAGCATCAACCTAAAGATCAAAGTGGAAAAGCCAGATCCAAGAGAACCCATCCACAGAAACAACAAAGACTCTTAGGACGCTAACAGAAAGCATAATTTGCATGCCAAAACTCCAATAAACTGAAGAAAAAGGCACAACCCTGCGTGAGGGTGAAAACGTGTAGCCATCACTCCCAATGGGGAGTCGGGAGACGTCAACTCAAAAGAAATTACCAATGGACCTGACAAAAGCCACGTAACTACTACCGGCCGTGGCCATGCAACTGTGGTCCAGAACGAGGGGTCAGGGAAGTGGGGAGCGGCTGCTCCACGGAAGCGGGGTTTTGGGGGGTGCTGAAGAGAACGTTCTGGACTCAGACCGTGCAGAAGGCTGCAACTACACCCTGAACGGCAGTAGGAGGTGGCAGCAGGGTGGACACGACTGCACACCACGTGAAAACACTGCATCTCTAGGCTTCCGCCACCAGAGAAGGGGTAGGGCCCGGCACTCGCCAGCCCCGCGACGCCGCCTCACCTGCGCCGTCCGCCGCGGCACCAAGGCCGGGAGGGCACCGGGAGGGCACGGAGGCCAGCACAAGGCCGAGCGGCAACAGAGCCAGGTGGGGCCGCGAGTCGCGGGCCGAGGGCGGGAGGACCGCAGCCGGCGCAGCGAAGGCACCGCGGGAACCTCGGCGCGCCCGCCCACAGGCCCGCCGCTCAGAGAACGCACTCCCGACGCGCCGGGTACCAGGCGAAGGCCTCACCTCGACCGCCGACAATGGCGGCCGCTCCCCGGCGGGCCGCGCCGCGGGCGTCGCTGGGAGCTGTAGTCCCCCGGCTGCTTCCGGTCCACACCGGAAGTCCCTCCCCGCGCCGCGCGACTGGCGGGGCCGCGGGCGTCCGCGTGGTGGGGTCGGGTGGTGGATCCCGGCTCACCGCCCGGATGGCGCTGCCGTGCGCCCCCGGGGCCGGCTTGGAAGGCCTGGGGACGCGGCGGCTCCGGAGCCTCAGTTTACCGGAGTACCGTCGCTATAGGTGCTCGAGCAGGGCCGAGCCGTGGAGCTGCGGCGTCTTCCAGTCCGGGTCGGGACACTGGTTGTCATCGGGCACCTCTGCACCGGGAGGAGCCGAGCTGTGAAGGCGCCCTCGGCTGTAGGCGAGCCTTAAGTTGCCACCCGGGCGGCGCTTCCCGGGCGGCGGGGACGGCACCCAGGGTGCCGGTCTCTCCTGCTCACCCCTGGGGGGCCGCGCCCGTTGCGCGCCTCGCTTACTTTCTCAGTACGTGTGCACCGCTCAGCATGGGAGCAGGTGTCTCGGCGGGTGCGGCCGCGCCCCGACACAGCGAGGACAGGACGCGTGAGTTCCTCATCCCTGAGACCCAGGACCGCAGGACAGAGCAGGGGAGAAGGGTTTGGTTTTGTTTTTGTTGTCTCTGGTTTTTGCTCTCATTTGTAGGGATATCAGTTAACACTCGACGGGCCCCAAGCGGGGGCTGCAGGGCCGCAGGAAGTGGTGAGATGGATGGGGGAGAAAAACCCTTCCGCCCGCGCCCCCAGAGCCCCACTTCGGCCAGCCGGGCTCCACCTCCCGGCGTCACCTTCAGCTTGAAGCTTCTCAGTGGACCAGTTTCCCCGCAAGCGTCACCCGCGTGATCCAGTCCTCTCCCCAAAGTTCCATCTCTGAGCCCAACAAGCGTTGGAGGGGCATTTAGATATAAACAGCAGCAACACGCAGCAGGGAAGAAGTGCAGAAATAGTGGCTGCGGGTGGGGGGACAGGTGGGAGGACAGGTGGGAGGAGTACCTGCGTGGCACTTGCACATCTGAGAAGGAAGGATAGGAAGGGGAGAGGGGTCTGGAAAACACTGGGCAAGGCCGGGCACCTACGTGCCCATGGGAAAGGCGTGTTAGCAGAGGATACTGATTTAAAGGTAGGTCCCAGAGTACAGTGCAGCCCATCGTCTCCGGAACAAGGCAGGGCACAGAGGTGGGCTCCCAGGAAGGGGCTGCTCACCTGGAGCCTGGAGGGGGAGGACAGGTTCCTGTGTGTGGATGCGCCGCTCACTCTGCCCTGTGCCAGGCTCCCTTCAGTCACCATCCGGAGGGGAGGATCATGGGCTGCGTCGGTGCTGACGTTCCGGCTGCTGAGTGGAAAGAAACCACAGCAGCTGCGAAACTTGTTTCTCAGAGATTGTGCTTACTCCATGATATACTCCTGTCACCCGTGCCATGTGAGGGGCTCCACCGCCTCCATTTCCTCAGAGCCAGATGATGAGTGTGAAAGATAAAGGCGGGAGTTTGTGAGTTGGGTTGTAGGGTGACAGATAGTGCAACAGTTGGCGCCCTTCCCGGGGAGGCAACCACTCTCCTGAGTGTGACATCACACCTGAAACTTTACAACGTGTAACTTCTATGGAGCAACACAAGCCTTACATGCATTTATGTAAATGCTATGGGTAGGTTAAGACTTCATCTGCAATTCCTATTTTTGCTTCCACTATTCAGCGTAGTGACATTTAGCTTCAGTAGGTAAAGCTCTTTTTGATCTCACTTCACCTCTGTGTAGTTTCCCACCACCATGGCTATAGGATGGTTTGTCTTGTCTGCTTCGATGGCTTCTATTGTTCACTCAGTAAATACTGAATCACCTAATATGCAAGGTATGGTTGTAGGCTCTGGGGCATGACATAGTGCATAAAAATTGCCATGCCACTGCTGTCATGGACTTTACATTGCAGAGGCGAGACCACAATGGAAAATTAGCAGAATACAAACTATGCGAGGTGGAGGTTGATCTCGGAGTGTAGCTAAGCAGGGAAAGGGCAGAGAATGCCGGAGCAGAGGCTGTGATTTTTAAGTTTGGAAAGGAAGGAAGAGCTCACTGATAAGGTGATACTTGAGCAGAGACCCCAAGGCAAGGAGGAAGACTGCCACACAGATAACCAGAGGAGCACTGCAAGACAGTGGCCTTAAGAAGGATGTAGCTGGAGCAGAGGCTGAGGGAGGGAAGAAAAGGAGAGCTTGATGGGGGAGGGCCTGAGGGAAAGGCTCAGCAGAGAAAAGACAGATGCTCCCATTGTTTTAAAACAAGCACCTGCTGCTGAGGGGAGAACAAGTTGTGGACGCTCTCAACTTTTGCTATTACAAATGAGGTTGTTATGAGCGCTGGTGTCCAGGTCTCCTATGGACACATGCAGCTTTCTCCTGCAGACCCTCAGAGAGGGACTGATGAGTGTGAACACATGACGATGTCTGTCTAGTACCTGTGGGAATGCTGCCCTCTTTCCAAATGGGTCACGTCTGTTTATGCTCTCACTCGTCTAAAGCTCACTTGCTTCATGTCTTCGCCAGTGCTTGGTGCTGTGAGATTCCCGTTTCTGCAAAAGCATGAGGAAGAAACCGCAGTTCACTATGATATCCACGTTCTTCTTTTAACTAGAGTCAGTGTCTTTTTTTTTTTTAATGTATTTAGTACAGGGTCTACAGGGTCTCACTACATAGATCAGACTTGTAGTGATTCTCCTGTTTTCAGCCTCCCAAGCGCTGGGATTGCAGGCATGCACCACCACACCCAGTCTCAGTCTATCTCAGCGCACCCTGGGGACAGCACGGCACTCTGGGCTTGAACCTGAGTCCCTGCATCTGCCTAAGTAGGCACTTTAATCCGCTAAGCTATCTGGCTGGCTATAGAATCAACATATTTTCATGTGCTTTAAGTTGCATTTTTTCTCTCCTTAGGAAAAAAATTTCATATTATTATTTACACATTTCCTATTTGGTATTCTTACTAGTTTGTAAAAGTAACATATAAAAGTTACATTGATCTTTTACTGGTCATATGTCCTTTCCTAGTTGATTTTTCTGCTCATTTCAATTGTCCTGTCTTTTGGCAAATAGATTTATATTTTTTAATGCTTTTTCTTTCATAGCTTATGTTTCTTTCATCATGTACTTGTGATATAATTAACATGTAATCAACTCCATAAACTACAATCTCATAAACATACATTTAAACCATAAAAACATAACCAAAATCAAGAAAATGTACATATCCACCAATGCTAAGTTTCTTTTTGAAATCCTTCTTTCCTATATGTGTGCTCCTCCCTGACCTCAGAACCAACAGTCTGTTCTCTATGTAGGTTGCTTTGGTGGCCTATTTTCATTTGCATTTCTTGTTTGATGAAATATTTATCAAATTTTTGCCCATTTTTATATATTTTGAACCACTTTTATCAAGTGATTTTTGCTTCACAAATATTTTCTCCCAATGTATGATTCTTTTTATTCTCTTAAGAGTATATTTTGAGGTTTTAATTTGGACTAAGTATGATGTATTTTTTGTCTTAGGAACTGTATTTGTGGTGACACATCTCAGGAATCTTTGCTTAATGCAAGCTCACAAAAGTTGTCCTGCTTTTTCTAATTTTTCTAATTTTAAATTTTATATTTAGATCTAGTTAAAATAAAATTTTATATGGCATAAGAAAGTTTAGAGACATGATAAATAACTACTTCGTGATACTATTTCTTGAAAAGGTTGTCTTATCCACTGTACTGTGTTACCTTGTGTCAAGTTATCAGTTATGCATGGTTTTATTTCTGGACTGTGTGATCTATTGTTGTATTTGTCTATCTTTATGCATGTACCATGCTATATTCATTACTGTAGTTTTACAGTAACTCTTAAGATCGGGTGGTGTTAACTTTTCAACTTTGTTCTTCTGAGTTGAGTTGAGTTTCTTGGTCCTTTGTATTTTCTTGATTACAGTAAGAGACCAACATCCTAACAAAAACATGGGCGAGAGGTATAAAGAAGTCACAAAACTACCCAACAAAAATTCTGCATTCATGTAATCATCTATAGGTACAGAATGACAGAGTTGGTTTTCCCAAAATCTTTGTCCACATCCAAATGTCTTTTTAAATATCTACCATTCTTAGGGCTGGCCTGATAGCTCAGTGGACTAAAGCACCTGCTTAAGCAGAACACAGCAGCTGGGGTATGATTCCTGGCATGCCGGCCCCACACACGGGATGTGCTGAGACAGTGATCAAGACTTTGTGTGGTGGCGCAGGCCTGTAATTCCAGCACTTGGGAGGCTGAAAACAGGAGAATCACTACAAGTCCAATCAACATAGTGATACCCTGTAGACCCTGTCCTAAATACAGACAATAAATAAAAAAATAAATACCTACCATTCTTTTCTCTTTGTTAAACGGTATTTTTCACCTCAGTGAGAGAGATACAACAGGACTTGCCTTAATAGGATCCTCATACTAAATGCAGTTATATGGGCAGAGTACTTGAGATACTGCTGACCTTGCAACAATCACTCAACTATACTAATGCTATTTGCATATCTGAGATTATGCAATGTTCTTTCATTTATAGCCCATTGAAGGCAATTAAGCTTGTCTTGGCCATCCTATATTGGAATGTCAATAGTTCAACCAGGGATTGGGAACCTTTCTGTTTAGTTGTGCTGTTTGGCTGTCTTGATCTCCTGAATCTATGAAAACATTTACCTTTCATGATTATTTTCTCTTTGGAGAACAGCTAAAATTTGTACAGTGCCAGATCCAGTTAATAAGGTGGATAAGGACACATCAGAATACTTTCACAAGCCTGTCTTTCTCTGGACAGCACTGGGCAACAGCATTTGCCATACTTTTTATCACAACTTGTAACGATGCTCAATAAAATAGGATTTCCAGAACTGGTTCAGAAAGTGGCAAGAACAATGGATTAAGTATTGTAAGTAAGGGGAAACATTTTGAGGGGATGCATTGCAATGAGTCTTCTACTTTTTTTTTTTTCAAACATCTGCTTTACTTTTAATAGCCCCTTGTACTTTGACCTTTTGGAAAGACAGTCTCTCTCACAACTACTCAACACTACCTAACCATCTTAGAGCAGTTGCAATCACTGTGGGAATGAATGGGTGTGACTGTTGCAGGAAACCCTCACACAAGGGTGGGCCGGACTGTGGGCCTGTTGACAACCTTGTGTCACCAGGAAGCCTAAGGTTATCACATAATAAAATATTTTCTTGATTTACTAAAGTTCTTTTTCCTGAAGTAATCACTAAATATTTAAATTTTACCAACCACCTTCTCATTAGTCATCAAGAAGTCTGGTTTTTTCCCCCTACTTGATCTAAATGGAGCACTATGGCTTCTGTTTCCTCATACTGAGCACCCCAACTCTTGCAGTGAATATAAAAATAAAATCCAAGAGGATCTGCTGAACCTTCTTTACTAGCAGTATCCAGTGTGGCAGTTCTGCACCCATATTCCTGGCAGATACTGACCTTGTCCTTTCTTTGAACTTTGATAGATTGTTATCACAAATGAAAAGTTCAACTTAGTACATGTGGAATACAACAATTTTTTTTCATTTTTGTGGTACTGGTGCTTGAATCCAGGACTTTCACACTGAACCCATCCTTATCCATTTGTATTTATTGAAAGAGGGTCTCACTAAATTACTTAGAATAAGCTGGAACTGATTTCTCCTACCTCGAGCTCCCAGAGTTATGGGATTACAAATGTGTGTCACTATGTCCAACAAGTTTACTGTTTCTTGAAGGGGAGAAATGGGTCACTGGTAAAATGCCTTGGGCATAGAAATTTCTTGTTATGTAATTGTTTTAGAATTCTCTCAGTGTAATGATACATATTTAGTTTATTTAGTTCCTCTAGACTATTTGGTCTTAGGTCAGTACATTCTCCAGAATGATAAACGTGTATTTTCCCAGAGAACTCTTTCTTATCTAGGCTTTCAATTGTTTTAACACAAAAATACAAAACCTATCCAGAGGTTGTGAAGTACATTTCTAGTCCCTGTACCCTGAGGCAGGAGGATCACAAGTTTGAGCCCAACCTGGAAATCTTAGCACACATTAAGATTAGATCTCCCACTAAAGGGTTTTTCACATTCATCATATTGATAGGTTTTCTCTTTAGTATGACTTCTTTTGTGCACATTAAGCTAAGAATTTTGGCCATAGGATTTTCTAAATTTATTACATTCATACAGTCTCTCACTAGTGTGAGTTCTCTGGTGCAAAAGGAGGTGAAGGCTCCGCCAGAAAGACTTTCCACACACTGCATCCCTATGTCCTCTCTGCCATGGTTCCTCAGATGGTGAGATGGAGAGGAAGACTTCTTAAAGGCTCTCACACTTATCTTTTAGACTTTCTGCCCAGAGTTTGGCCTCAAACTCTGAAAGGACTGTGTGCTCTGAGTCAAAAAGTACCCACTTTCTTTGCATTCATGTTTCTGTCCCACATTATTTACCTCATGTATAGAAAGCTGTACATTATGCTGGGTATATTTACTATGTTCAATCAATGTATAGTCTTTTAAAGGCTTTTCCATATGTATTGCTTTTACATCATTTTTTTTCACACCAAGATTTCCTAGTGAATTTTTAAATAAAGCCATCCTGAAAGCTTCAAATTTCTGAGTCAATGGGATGGAAATTTCCTGGAAAGAAAGATCTGTGAAGAAACAATATCAGCATCTTCTCAGTCTCCACTCTGGATCCCTGCTTGCCCTCGTTGGTATCCCAATGGTTCCCTACTGCCATCCTGTGTAATGTGCTGCTTTCACACCCTCAGAATTCCAGTTATCTCTCAGGTAGAATAGCAAGAGTCACCCAATTTGGATCTTCCCCTGTTGCTGCTGCTGGAAAACCTCACTAGAAATGACCTCTTTTGTTGATGGTGTCTCTTTACTTTTAGATCTGTTTTTCCATTCTGGAAGACAGTTAAAAGTTTAGGTACCTGGGGAAAAAAGTGTCTTAAAATTATAATGATGCGATAAAAACAATAAAATGTACAACACATGAATAAATAGTTTTACATTATGAACCAAAAGAAAAGATGAGATAGGAAAAGTCAGAAAATACACACAAGGCAATTCTCAAGAAGACTCAAGATCCAAAGAATCATCAAAACAGGCAAAGAGGCTGCTATCAGAGAAGGTCACTAGGAGACATGCCAGAGACAAAATATCCAGGGCAGCCCATCTTCCCTTACATTTTTGCAATACTGAGGACTGAACTGATAGGCACTCTACAACTTAGTTACAATCCTAATCTTTTTTCATGCTTTTATTTTGAGACAGACTTTTGGCTAAGTTGCCCAGGATGAATTAATTCTGTGCTGAGTCATCCTCTTTCTTTAATGCCTAGATATCTAAGAATTCTGATTTAGATCTCTCTTTAATATCAACTGCTGCCATAGTGGATACCCAATTAATCTTACAAATAGCCCAGTTTTGTATTACCAAGGGAATGTGTCTTTAGGTCCAGTCTCCCAAAACAGGGCCAAATATGTCCTTGTGCTTTCCTTTTAGGCTCTCAGATCTCATGACATGACTCTTTCCACCATGAATACATGGTCCTTCTGCTCAAGGACTTCTGTCTGATGTTCAACAATGCCAAGGCCTGAGGTATCAGTACCCTTCCCCCTCAGGTCACCTCCCCTAAAAGTTCCTTCTCACCTCCCAGCCCATGCAGGCCTCTCCTCACTTTCTCATCTCTAACATCTGCATCTTGCACTAGCTCAGTGCCTGGCACACATGTTTCTTTTGGGTGAACAGGAAGGGGCACTAGACTGTGCCTTCTAGAACCCTGACTCCTGCATGTGCAATGGAAATATTTCTGACCCATAAGGGGAGGATGTTGGATTGACTTGGGCAGACAAGGCCAGAAATCTGCATAGTGTTTCCCTTTGAGTTCTGATCTAGACTCTGAAATGCAAATGCATAGCAGAAAGCTCTGTAAGACCTAGATAAGGAACCAAAGCAGTGACTAAACCAAAGCTGACCAGAGATTTCAGAAGTCATACAGTAGTAGGGAGACATGAGAATGTTGCCACCACCAGGACACTCAGGTGAGACTCTGGGAAGACCTGAACTAAGACTAAAACTCATCACCAAACTAAAACAAAACCAAAGTAAACTTGCTTGAATAAGTCCTAAAGCCAAGCTCCATTAGAAGTGTATAAATTGTAGTAACTGTATTGTCTATTCGAATAAAATTGAAGGCCTTTGGTATAAGATGACAATGCGGTATAATGTATGATCTACAATGTCTAACACACATTAAAAATTACCAGATGTGGAAAGAATTAAGAAACAGTGACTCAAAACAACATACAAAACATTAGAAGTAGGAGGGGAAAAGACTTCAAAATAATTATTATAAACATGATACAGAATTTTATGGGAAAACTAGGAAAAACAAAACTTCTACAATTCATTAAAAGTACAACATATGAAAACAACCATGAGAGGTCTTAAAAACAGTACACAGAAGAAAAAATAAGGTTCTGTGAATTCAGATGGTAGAAGAGGCTACTATGATAAAGGGAGATAAAGAATTTAAAAACAATATCTCAAAAACAAACTCCCCAAAACAGGAAAACGCAACTGAACTCACAATGAACTAACATGTAGCTAAAATAACAGTAGGAAAGAACTAGAAACAGCATAAGAAATATATAAAATATAATAGCCAAAGAGTTTCCCTAATGAATTAAATACTTTACCTTCAATCCAAGAGGTTCCACACACTCCAAGCAGAAGCATTTCAAATAAGACCTCACCTAAAATGTTATAATCAGACTTTTGAGGTCAAAATATAAAGTACATCCATTAAAAGGGAGCAGAGGAAAATGACAGATTACATCCAGGGAACAAGATGAAAGATAGCTAATAAGAAACAGTGGAAGCAAAGAGGATGTTTTTCAAGATGAGAGAAAAAAAATCTTAGAATTATATATCCAAGGAAAATAAATACATGTCTAGAAAACAAAAAGGAAGTTGTCAGTATTTTACCAGACCATAATAAGTACTAATGTCCTTTAGACTGAATGGAGATGACTAAGAAGAGAATCCTGGGTCTGTGGAAAGGAATAGAGGGCAACAAAAAGACCACAAAAAGTCTCCGACTCATGAACACATTCAGTTCTGGGACAACGTTTATAAGTTGGATTCCTTTTTAAGTTCAAAAAAGTGACAATATACAATGCAAGTGGGAGGGGAAAAGATTTCAAAATAATTAATGCAAGGTTTTATGTCTGGTTCCTGGACAACTGGGGCTCTGATTGAATAGCACACTACTGCACCCTATAGTACTATACAGAAGTACACAGCAGCATGACTGACATTGTCATGCAGATGCACAAGTTATCTCCATAACTTGTTCAAATTTGCAAATGTTAGTACAACGTCTGTTGATGTCTGTTAAAGTTTGTAAATTGAATGTCTGTAAGTCAGGGAGTTAACCTTGAAATTAATTATTAAAAAGAAAAACCAAATTTTATATTCTGTATAAAGACTATTGACTATATAAAGAAGCTTGGTAATTCATAATGGAGTTCTTACGTCATGTAGAACTGAATATATTACTGTAGGAAAGAAAATTGTCTCTACATCAATGTAAATTTTTTATTTTTTTTATTTTTTTTATTTTCAAAGTTGTATTGATAAACATATAGCAATGAGACAGTTTCAAATCAAATCGAAAGTACAGTTTCAACAAATAATACACTGCATATATTCTTCTTAGTGCTTAATTGCTGTACAAGATGCAGACTTGTGATCCTACTTACAAACACCATTAGAACAAATCATTCTATTCATTAAGAGAATGCAACTATATATCTATCCCAACCACTTTGAATACACAGATACAAAATGGACATTCATAGTTATATCCCAATTTTTTTAAGTTCCGTTGTTGAATATTATAGATGTGTAAACTCAGCAAAATATTTTAAAAGAGTCCAGTAGCCCATAATAGCATGGTATTGGCATCAAAATAGACCTGAGCATCAATGGAATAGATTAGAAGACACTGAATCCCCTATGAACACACTTAGCCACCTTATCTTTGACAAAGGGGCTAAACATATTCACTGGAAGAAAGACAGCCTCTTTAACAAATGGTGCTGGAAAAACTGGCTCTCTACATGCCGAAAACTCAAACTTGACCCGGGTCTATCACCATGCACTAAACTAAAGTCAAAATGGATTAAAGATCTAAACATTAAAGCAGAGACACTAAATCTCCTGGAAGAGAAAGTAGGTGGAACTCTTGAAGAAATAGGGGTAGGCAAAGAGTTCATGGACAGAAATCAAATCACACGGGTAACAGTTGAAAGACTTAACAACTGGGATCTGCTCTTACTGAGAAGTTTTTTCACATCAAAAGAAATTACCAATAAAGTGAAAAGGCAACCTAAAAATTTGGAAAAAATCATGACAAATAAGTACTCAGACAAGGATCTGTTCTCTAGAATCTATAAAGAACTAAAAAACACTAGTGCCCCAAAATTTAAATTTTTAAATTGTGCCTTAATAGCACAACATTAATTCTAGATACACTATGACATGCTGAAGATATTATGAATGCTAAGGCAAATAAGAAGATTATACATTATTACAAAGATATGACACTAAGAAGGAAAAACTAAGGAGGCAAAATGAAATAAATAGCAATGCAAAGGAAGGCTGTGTGGAAAAACAAAGGAACAAAGATTAGTAAGACAAACAACAAATAGTGGTAGGATTAAACCTTAATTTTGGTAACTACATGCAAAGTACAAATTCAATAAATTGTCAAATTATGATATAGGGGAATGAAACTCCCCGCCTGAAAGGTACCTGGGATAATACTTTGCGCCATCAAAACATTTCTCAAAAAATTTAAAGGAGTGAATGTATATAGAATATATTCAATTACAATGAAATTAACTTAGAATCAAAAACAAGTCACTTTATGTTTAGAAATTAAATGTGTACTTCTAAATAATTCACAGATCCAAGAATAAAATTAATAACATTCTTCTACCTTAAGGAGCCAGAAAAATAAAAAATAAGTACTTCTGGGAAGATGGCACAGTGGTAATCAGCAGAAAAAGTGCCTCTCTGACAGCAGCCATCAATACGCTGAAATGTAGCAATGTGCAAAAGACAAGGAGGAAACTGGGTCCTGGGGATGAATGGAATAGATCACAAGATGGAGACACAACTACAAACACACTCAGCCACTTTATGTTTGACAAAGGGTGCAAACATATTCACTAGAAGAAAGATAGCCTCTGTAAATAGTTCTGGAGGACTGGGGAGTTATCTCAGTGGTCTAAGCATCTGCCTGCCAGGCTAAAGGACCCAGGTTTAATCCCTGGTACTGTATGATGTGCCAGCTTCAGAACCCCAGATGTGCTGTGCTAGCCACAAAAACTAGGCATAGTGGTACACACCTGTAATCCCAGCACTGTAGAGACTGAGACAGGAGGATCACTATGAATCCACGCTCCATAGTGAGACCCTGTACCAAATAAATATTTTTAAAAATGTAAAAATGGTACTGGAAAATCTAGATTTCCACATCCTGAAGGCTAAAATTAGACCCATGTCTATCATCATGCACTAAAATGAAAATGGAGCAAAGATTTAAATACTAAAAAAGAAACCCTAAATCTACCAGAGGAGAAAGGAGGTAGACATCTGAAAGATATAAGGGTATGAAGAGACTTCATGAACAAAAACCAAATTGCACGGGAATACTTCAAAGAATTAACAATTGGGATCTCATCATTTTGAAAAGTTTCTGCATGTCAAAGGAAATCCCCAGCAGAGTAGAAAAAAAAAAACAGGCAATGGGAAAAAATTATAGCCAACTTTCCCTCAGACAAAGGACTTTTATATAGAACATATAAAGAATTTTTAAAAATCAGGCCCACAAAATTCAAAGACCCAATCCAAAAATGGGCATCTGAGTTAAATATACACTTCTCAGATAAAGAAATACAAATGGCAAAAAAGTATATGAAAAGGTTCAACATCATTGGTCATTTGAGAAATGCACATTAAAATAACATTGAAATTACCTCTCACCCCAGAAAGATTGGCTACCATCAATAATTCAACCAATAACAAATGCTGGAGAGATTGTGGGCAAAAAAGAACCCTTCTCTGCTGTTCGTGGGAATGTGAACTGGTACAACCACTATGGAAATCAGTGTTAAGATTCCTAAAAAAGCTTGGATTGAGGAACAAGATCCCATTCAATCCAGCTATTCCCCTTCTGGGTATTTTTCCAAAAGAACTGGAAGTATCACACCACAGTGATATATGGGTACCAATGTTTATAGCATCACAATCAGTCATAGCTAAATTGTGGAAACAACACAAATGCCCATCAGCTGAGGAAAGATCAAAAGATGGGCATTTGTACACAATGGAGTATTACTCAGCTATTAAGAAAGCTAATTTTGAGGCTTTTATAGGTAAATGGATGCAACTAGAGACGACACTGGCAAGTGAAATAAATCAGATCCACATGTGCAAACATCTTATTGTCTCACTAATGAAAGAAGAAAGAGTAAATGAAATCTGAAAGGTACAATAGATACTGTGAAAAGGAAAGAATATGTTCAAAAGGAAGGAACAACTGGGATGAGGAAAACAACAAAGAGACAAAACAAGGGGAAAATACAGATGCCTGTACACATACACAGGACAGGGGCCTGCCCATTAGCTCAGTTGTTTAAGTGCCTGCTCATGCAAATGCAGTCAGGCACAAGATACCGCGATTCGATCCTCAAATCCACCGGCCTTACCAGACACATACTTAAGGCAGGCTGAGCCAGCCAAAAAAGAAAAAAAAATCACTTTACACACAGGAGAGTTTGGATAACTGTTCTGCTGATTTCTTCTGATCTATGGAAAGAAACAGTTAATGCTTACCTTCTTTTTCTTCTCCTTTTTAATTTCTCAGAACCTTTTCATACAAAGTTTGCATGTTTATATCTGGTAATTAAACAACTAATTTGAAGACAACATTATGCAATACAACAACCATTACTGAATTCCTTTCATTTTGTGTAATGAAATTCTATATCATTTATGGGTTTTTTAATGATTTTTATTCTTTTTTAAAAAACTTAGAGAAATCAAGAGAGGGAAAGGACAACAGCTAGGAAAGATGAAAATGTCAAGCCATATGGTTATATGTAGAAGATGGGCAAGGCAATGATCCTGAGAATCTCCAGAAGATTTTTTTAATCAAGCATTTAATTGAAAAGATTCTCACCCTGACTAACTATATATACTGATACATGTGAACTAAGCAACTGCACTGAAGATGGTAATCTGTAATAGTAGTTTCATGCTTGGAGTGCCTGACATTCTGGTCTTCTGAATACCAGCTGTTTGTCACAACATGCCAGTTGGTGCTGTGCTGTCTCTCGGGTAGATGATTGTTCAAACGGAAGGGGGTGGTGAATGAAGGCAAGAGACAGGAAAAGGAATATTGTGGAACTGTCCTGCTTCAAGGTTGTTTATGTTTAGATTTTTGGACTTATGTGTAAACATAAGAAGTATATAATTATTTGTGCCTATTTTTTTAAATATATTCTAATTTTTAAATGTATTTTCATTATATTCTGTAGGGACTTAAAGTTCAACATAGCAATACATGATGAAAAATACCTGTTCCATATAATGCCTAAGATGTTTGATATTCAGACAGATAGTGAGGTTAAGATTAGCAGCCTAGGTTGTATGGTAATAACAATAAGCATATCTTATGAATGGTTAACAACCTAAGTTTGCAGACCAAAATTACAGAAAAAGGAGGGCTGCAAGGAAAGCCAGCATTTTGACCCTAGCGTTCCAAGGTCACTTAAGACTCAGGACAAGACCCAGTCCTAGCCCAGGCGGGGTAGGTATATGAGAGAGCTTCCAGCTACCCTGTGCCGGCGAGGCCTACTGGTTCCAGCCCAGGCACAGCATGGGTGAGACCCTCTGCCACCCCCTTGACATGCCCCCCACCACTCTGCAGCACCTGTCCAACCCCGCCAGCCGAGTAGGAATTTCTGCTGCTTTCCAGGAACCCCCAGAACCAGTCCTAGCCCAGGCCCAGTGAGCATGTGGGAGAGCTTCCGGTTACCCTGCGCTGACGGGACATACTGGTCCCAGCCCAGGCACAGCGTGGGTGACACGCTCTTTCACCCTCTTGGGATGCCCCACATCACTCCGTAGTACACCCCCCACAGCCCACCCACAGAGCAGTAATTTCTATTGCTTTCTGAAAACCCTCAGATCGAGTCCTAGTCCAGGCCCTGTGAGTGTGTTTGAGAGCTGCCTCTACCCCTACTCCACATGGTCTCCTGCAGAATCAGCTCAGGCCTGGCATATAGATCTGGGGTGAAACCCTTAACCGGCAATTCCTGCAGAAAGTGTAGGAGACAGAACCAACCAGCTAGTCCAGGAGCAGAAAATCTTGCAAAGGGGCACAGCAGGTTCACCCCCAAGGGCAGCAACAGGAAGGAACTGAGCACAGCAGCCAGACACAAGCAAGGTACAGCTGGATGAATCCAAACATTGTAGATCTACACCTGAACTTCAGTAGGTGCTAAGGCTATAACTACAACAAAGATCTAAAACAAAGGTCAGAAAACAGTGCTACACAAAATGACACTAAGAAGGAGCAAAATGCAATCTCAGAATACAAGCCCACCAATAACAAGGGCAGAAGACACTAACAAAGAGCAAATTGGAAATCACACAGCTGAAAGCAATAAATCAATGGCTTCTGAAAAACAGTAACAGCTGCAGAAAGGTATAGAGGAACTCAGATTGGAAATGAAAAAAGAAATCCCTGAATTAATAACATCTACAGTAAAGAATCAAATGCAGAAACATACAGAGGAAACACAATGCCCACCCAGAACAAGTGCAGAGGACACTAGCTCAGCACAAAGGTACGAATTAATAGTGTCGATAGTAAAAAAGGAACACCAGAAATATATAGAGGAACTCAGCAGAATCATTTTCTGAAATAAGAAAAGAATTCTCAGAACTCATAGAATCTGAAGTAAAGAAGCAACTACAGAAACATAGGGAGGAAACCCAAGCTGAAAAACGCTGTGCAGTAAAAGAATTTATAACTGCTACTAAAGAAGACATTGATAAAAAAAAAATAGAGGAAATTAGAAAAATGACAGATTCTTTGCATGAGCAATACAGGAAAGAAACAGATCGCATGCAGCAGAGTCAAAGAGACATAGAGGAAATTAAAATCTCACTAACAAGCTTGCAAAACTGTTTCAGTAAAAGTGAACACAGAGTTTGAGATCTTAAGACGCTGGGGCAGCTAGTGAAAAGATGAGAAAAGATCTATTAAAAACAACTAGGATGCAGGAAAGAATACTCCATCACCAGCAAGATGATGCAAAGATGAACAATCTGAGAGTAATAGGCATCAGTGAGAAAGAAGGAGTCAATACAAATGACATTAAAAAAAACATGGGCAGAAGTAATAGTAGAAAAATTCCCAAATATGAGAAAACAGTCTGTATGAAAGTAACTGAAGCATACAGAATGCCATGTAACTTTAACCCAATGAAAAACACACTGAGACATATAATAGTCAAGATCCCAGAAACTCAGCACAAGAATAATCTACTGAAAGCAGCTAGAGAAAAGAAGCAGATCACATTCAAAGGAAAACCCATCAGAATTATAGCCAACTTCTCTTCACAAAACATGAAGGCAAGAAGAGCATGGAGCAGAGTACTTCAAGTCCTCTATGAAAAAAAAATCCAGCCCAGACTACTATACCCTGCAAAACTCTTTCAAGTTTAATGGAGAAGTAAAATACTTTCATGAAAAAGATCAGCTAAAGAGTTTCATGATGACAAAGCCAACCCTACACAGGCTACTGAAAGATGTTCTAGAGAGGGACCAAAATGATCAGAACTACACGAATGAGATTGGAAGCAACCAACTAAATAGGGCAAGCAAATAAACACAGGAGAAAAAGGAGTAAATGACAACAAGTAAATAACATGTGAATCGTAAGTCAATACATGTCAATTATAACCATCAATGTAAATGGACTCAATTTACCAAGTAAGAGAAATAGGCTTGCACATTGGATTAGGAAACAAAATCCAACAATATGCTGTATACAAGAAACACATTTAACTCATAAACACATTCATACGCTGAAAGTTAAAGGATAGAACAAAATACCACATGCCCCAGCACCTCAGAAAAAAGCAGGGGTAACAATCCTATTCTCATACAGTCTCAACTTCAAACCAACATGATCAAGCGAAATAAAGAAGGCCACTATATACTGGTTAGGGGAAAAATTCAAGAGGAAGAGGTAACACCCACAAATATGTATGCACAAAATATGGGAGCACCCAATTATGTAAAGAAAATCTTAATGGACATGAAAAATCTAATACCCACTACAACAATCTTAACAGAAGACCTTAACACCCACTTATCCCCAAAAGATAGATCAACCAGTTGAAAACTTAGCAAAGAAATGACAGAATGGAATCAGAGCTTGAAACAAATGGACTTTGTGGACTTGTACAGAGTGTTTCACGCAAATACAGCTGAATACGCATTTTTCTTAGCTGCACATGGGTCATTTTCTAAAATAGACCACATATTATCCATAGGTCATACTTAAGTATATGCAAGAAAACAGAAATTATCCCATGCACATTATCTGACCACAGTGCAATGAAAGTGGAAATAAATGATGAAAGAAACCAGGGAAAATGTTAAATACATAGAAATTAAATTATGCCCTACTCAGCAACCAAAGGGTCAGAGATTAAATTAAACAAGAAATTCAACAATATCTACAATTCAATGAAAATTCAAGCACAACTTATCATAATTTATGGGATATGATGAAAGCAGTTTTCAGAGGGAAATTCATAGCTGTGAACTCACACATTAAGAAAACAGAATGGGAGCAAATAAATATCCTAATGCTGCAACTTTAACAACTAGAAAAGGAAGAGCAAATCAAATCCAGAGCCCAAAGATGGGAGGAAATCATAAAGATTAGAGCAGACATTAATTCACTTGAGAAGAAGAAAACAATTGAAAGAATTAAAAAAGCAAAAAGCTGGCTCTTTGAAACATTAAATAAAATCGATAAGCCCCTAGCTAACCTAAGCAAAAAGAGGAAAGAAAAAATTCAAATACAAGCAATAAGGAATGAAAAGGGTGTAATTACCACAGACTCAGTGGAAATTCAGAAGATTATCAATAGCGACTTTGACAATCTTTACTCTCAAAGGAGAGAAGACATAGAAGAAATGGACAGATTCCTAGAAAGGTACAAGTTACCACAACTGAATCGACAAGATATAACCACTCTCAATAGTCCAATAACAGAAAATGAAATATGAGATATAAGTAAAACCTGCCAACAAGGAAATTTCAGGTCCAGATGGATTCACAGCTTAATTCTACAAGACATTTACAGAAGATATAGTCCCTACACTCCTCAAACTCTTCCATGAAATTGAAAAGGAAGCAATCCTCTCAAAATCATTCCTGGAGGCAAGTATTATACTGATAACAAAACCAGGGAAAGACGCAACCAAGAAAGAGAATTAAAGACCGATTTCCTCATGAATATAGATGCCAAAATCCTCAATAAAATCCTAGCAAATAGAATACAGCAAATCATAAACCATGACTAATTAGGATTCATCCCAGAGATGCAAGGATTGTTCCATATTCAAAAATCTATAAATGTAATACACTATATCAATAAAGTGAAAACTGAAGACCACATGATCACTTCTGTTGATAAAGAAAAGGCTTTTTTATTTTTTATTTATTTATAATTTTTTTTTGCAGAACTAGGGATTGAACTCAGACCTTGTGCTTGCCAGGGAAGCACTTATTCTACAGAGCCATCTCCTTGGCGACAATAAAAGGCTTTTGACAAAGTCTGACACTCATTCATGTTCAATGTCCTAAAGAAAATTGGAATAGATGGCCTCTACTTCAATCCGGTAAAAGCCATTTATGAAAACCCAATGGTTAACATAATCCTAAATGGGGAAAAACAGAAATCTTTTACTCTTATATCTGGTACAAGACAAGGATGTCCTCTATCATCACTCCTATTCAATATAGTTCTGGAATCATTAGCTATAGCCATTAGATAAGAGAAAGAAATAAAAGTAATAAAAATAGGTAAAGAAGAAGTTAAATTTTCTTTATTTGCAGATGACATGATACTTTACTTGGAAGACCCCAAAAACTCCACCAAGAAGCTACTAGAATTAATACAGAAATTCAGTAGCATGGCAGGTTATAAAGTCAATACCAAAAGTCAATAGCATTCTTCTACACAGACAACAAACACACTGAGAGGGAAATTATAGAAACAATACAATTAACAATAGCATTGAGGAAAATGAAATACCTTGGAATTCATCTAACTAAAGGAGTCCAATATCTTTTCCAGGAAAGTTACAGTACTCTGAAAAAAGAGATCATAAAGGATTTCAGAAAATGGAAAGATATTCCATGCTCCTGGATAGGAAGAACCAACATTGTGAAGATGGCCATATTCAAAATTGCTGTACAGATTTAATGCAATCCCTATCAGAGAAGAGCTTCCGGCTACCCTGCACCGGCAGGACCGACTCCTGTCCCAGCCCAGGCTCAGTGAGGATGAGACCCTCTTCCACCCCCTTGTGATGCCCTCCACCACTCCGCAGCTCCTCCCTCACCCCGCCCTGCGAGTAGGAATTTCTGCTGTGTTCTGGGAACCCCCATACCCAGTCCTAGCCCAGGTCTGGTGACTGTGTGGGAGAGCTTCCGTCTACCCTGCACCAGCGGGACCTACTCCTGGTCCCAGCCCAGGCGCAGCGTGGGTGAGACCCTCTTCCACCCCCTTGGAATGCCCCGCACCACTCCGCAGCACCTCCCCCACCCCGTCCACTGAGTAGGAATTTCTGCTGCTTTCCGGAAACCCCCAGACCCCGTCCTAGCCCAGGTCCGCTGAGTGTGTGGGGGAGGTTCTGGCTACCCTGCACCAGTGGGACCAACACCAGGTCCCAGCCAAGGCAAAGCGTGGGTGAGACCCTCTTCCACCCCCTTGGGACGCCCCCACCAACACTCCGCAGCACCTCCCCCATGCCGCCCGCACAGTAGGAATTTCTGCCACATTCCGAGTACACCCAGACCCAGTCCTAGCCCAGACCCAGCAACTGTGTGGGAGAGCTGTCTCTCCCCCCTACTCCAACTTGTCCACTCCAGGCTCAGCTCAGGCCTGGCATACATTCCTTGTGGTGTAAATCTGCAGCTGCTTTCCCTACAGAGAGGGTAGAGGATACAATCACCCAGCTAGTCCAGGAGCAGAACACCTTGCCACAGGGGCACAACAGGTTCACCATCAAGGGCAGCAGGAAGGAAGGAGCTCAGCACACCAGTCAGACCCACGCAGGACACAGCTGAATAAGTCCAGACTTTGAAGATCTGTACCTGAACTTCAGTATGTGCGAAGGTTATAACTACAAAGAAGATCTACAACAAAGGTCAGAAGATAGTGCTACACAAAATGATGAAAAGGAACAAAATGCAACCTCAGAACCCAACCACACATGTAAAAAGTTAGGAGGACAATAACACAGAACAAACTGGGAATCACACAGCTGAAAGCAATAAATCAACGACTTCTGACATAAAGAAACAGCTGGAGAAAGGTATAGAGGAACTCACATTGGAAATAAAAAAAGAAATCCCTGAATTAATAACATCTGCACTAAAGAATCAAATGCAGGAACATAAGGAGGAAACCCAGTGCCACCCAGAACAAGTGCAGAGGACACTGGCTCGAATCAAATGCATGAATTAATAGCGTCGATAGTAAATAAGCAAGAGCAGAAAGATGTAGAGGAAATCAGAGCACAATTCTTTTCTGAAATAAAAAAAGAACTCTCAGAACTCATAGCATCTGAAGTAAAGAAGCAACTACAGAAACATAGGAGGAAACCCAAGCTGAAAAAAAAAAACACTGCAGTAAAAGAATTTATAACTGCTTCTAAAGAAGACATTGATTAAAAAAATAGAGGAGATTAGAAAAATGATGGATTCCTTGAATGAGCAATACAGGAAAGAAATAGATCTCATGAAGCAGAGTCAAAGAGATATAGAGGAAATTAAAACCTCAATCACAAGCTTGCAAAACCGTTTAAGTGAAAGTGAAGAGAGTTTCAGATCTTGAAGATGCTGGTGCAGCTAGTGAAAAGGTAAGAACGGATCTCTTCAAAACAACAAGGATGCAGGAAAGAATAATCCATCACCTACAAGATGATGCAAAGATGAACAATGTGAGACTAATAGGCAGCAATGAGAAAAAAGGAGTCAATAGAAATGACATTAAAAAACTATGGGCAGCAATAATAGCAGAAAACTTCCCAAATATGAGGAAACAATCTGACATTCAGGTAACTGAAGCATACAGAAAGCCAAGTATCCTCAATCCAATGAAAAATACAGCGAGACATAAAATAGTCAACATCTGAGAAATTCAGCACAAGAATAATCTACTGAAAGCCACTAGAGAAAAGAAGCAGATTACATTCAAAGGAAAACCCATCAGAATTATGGCCGACTTCTCTTCACAAACCATGCATGCAAGAAGAGAATGGAGCAGAGTACTTCAGGTCCTCTGTGAAAACAAATTCCAGCCCAGATTACTATACCCTGCAAAACTCTCTTTCAAGAAGTGAAATACTTTCATGACAAAGAACAACTAAAGAATTTCATGATGACAAAGCCAACCCTACACAGGATACTGAAAGGTGTTCTAGAGAGAAACGAAAATGATCAGAACTCCACAAATGAGATCAGAGGCAACCAACTAAATAGGGCTAGCAAATAAACACAGGAGAAAAAGGAGTAAATGACAACAGGTAAATAACA
>NW_004524898.1:527500-531781 GCF_000260255.1 Octodon degus
TTTTTGGACTTATGTGTAAACATAAGATGTATATAATTCTTTATGTCTATTTTTAAAATATATTCTAATTTTCAATTGTTTCTTGTCATATTCTCTAGGGAGTTAAATTTAAACATATCCATACTTGATGAAAAATACCTGTTCCATTTCATGCCTAAGATGTTTGATGTTCAGACAGATAGTGAGGTTAAGCTTAACAGCCTAAGTTGTATGGTAATAACAATAAGCTTCTCTTCTGGATGGTTAACAATCTAAATTTGCAGTCCAAAATTATTGATAAAAGAGGGCTGCAAGGAAAGACAACATTTTGGCCCTATCCTTCTAAGGTTAATTAAGACTCAGGACATATGAGAACTTGTACTGTAACGTCATGTAACTCGGTAGTGTCCCAAATTTTCTGATCAAGTATATTATGGGGCCATAGAGGAAAGTGATTGATGATGTAGAGTATGCCTAAGGAGAGTCACATGGAGAGAAAACATTCTCTCAGGCTTTCACAGAGAGCACATTGACCAAGCAATGCCCATGACTCATCCACATGGTTGACACTGACAAAGGTTCTACAATCTGAGGTACAGGATCTCAGGATAAATCCTGAGGGGATTTCACTGACCTTATCAGACCCAAAAGCTACAACTCTTCTTGCATAGGTCCTGCTTTACCTTGGTCTTAACCATCCAGCAGAAAAGTATAAAAATGAAATATAAGAAGTAAAGCCATGCTGTTATGTTGAGCTATAGGGGACTTAGGTCAACAATTTCTGACATTGCCAGTCAAGCGGAACACCCAATACTATTATGGGCTACTGGACTCTTCTAGAATATTTTGCTGAGTTTACACACCTATAATATTCAAATAACGGAACTTAACCAAAAAAGTATATATAGATGAATATCTATTTTGTATCTGTGTATTCAAAGTCTTTAGGATAGATATATAGTTACATGTTCTTAATGAATAGCGTGATTTGTTCTAATGGTGTTTGTGAATAGGATATCATGTCCGCATCTTGTACAGCAATTAACCACTAGGAAGAGTGTATGCAATGTTTTAATTATTGAAACTGTCCTACCAATTTGATTTGAAACTGTCTCATTGCTATTTGTTTATCAATAAAATTATGAAAAAAAGAAAATAACTCAGAAGTCTATATATAATAAATAGATAAATGAATGATATTGGAATTCATTTTGAATTCAAAGGAATCACTGATTGGACAATATGGGTTATTTTAAAGTAATATAGCATATTGTTATTTCTTACTAAATTTAACTTTCCTAACATATTTTGATCCTTTTTATACTTTATGACTGTCTCAGTTACTCTTTACTGTTGCTGGGACAAAATACCCAACACCCAAAATTGAAGAAGGAAAGATGTATTTAACTCACAGTTAGTGGAGATTTTGGTCCATTATCCACTGGCTCAAAAGTAGATGGCAGCAACTCATGGCAGCAGAAAACAGTGAAAATCAGGGGAGGAATCAGCAGCTTCAGTGTCTATGAAGCCTCTCTCTCTTCTTTCTGTACTGATTGTGAAGACCAGAGCTCCTCCAAGGAAGTGGTATAGCTGCATTGATCAAGCTCCTCCAAGGAAGTGACATGCAGAAGCCTTCTTCAACCTCTTTATATACCATTTTTTGTGCTGAGTTACTCTAGGGCAAGCCTTCTCTGCCCTAGGAAGGGGCCCCCATGCCACAAGGCATGGAAATGCTAAGCCTATCCAGCCAAGTTTCCAACATCTCAAGTTTACACAATGTATGAACCACCATAATCAAAATTTTGTACTGTGAGGTCATTGTTGTAACTATACCTCACAATGTGGATTATGAACTTTGGGGAATGGCTTATGGGAAGAGGTAGGAAAGGTTTGGAGATATCTCTGACTAGTGAAGAGCTGGAATGCCTTTAGCTCTTCTGTATGGGAGATCCTGCTCAGAGCTCAGAAGACTAGAATGCTGATAGAAAGCCTTTCTGTAAAGACCAGGGCAGAGAGATTTCTGCTGGGAAGCACTGCATTGGTTGTTGGACTGTGGATGATTTGTGTTACAGCTTAGAAGCAAGTTTTTCTACATTTTGCTCCTTTCCAAAGACTTTGCCTGAGAGTGAGATTAAGCGTAGTGGACTAGTTAATCTTACAAAAGAAATCACAAGGCAGTTGAATGTTGAGGCAGTGGCATGGCTACTATTAGGTGTTTTCATTAAGGTATATCTTGGGGCCAGGGAGAAAGCTCAGTGGAATAAGTGCTTCCCTGGCAAGTACAAGGGCCTGAGTTCAAACCCTGGTTCCGCAAAAAAAAAAAAAAAAAAAAAAGATATATGTGGGAGGCAAGAGCAAAGCACCAGGAAGTCTGTGGACTATGAAAATAAAGCTGAGATCGCCATTGCCCAGGAGGACCAGGAGAGTAGAAAGATGTCCTGAGGGCAACACAAGAGGTGGCATGTTCTTAGCTTTTGCAGCCTCAGAATTGCAACAGTGAGGGACTTTGCTTTAAGGAGAAGGCCACACAGCCCCATATTCCTGGATGAGGTGGCGGCCACAGTTCATGCTTATATTGTTTGCTCAATCTTACATGCCGGTTACTGGTAATCTGAGCAACTACTTGGAAGATAACAATATGCAATATAATAGCCATTGTTAATTTCCTAACATTTTGTTTTGAGATTTTGTATAGTTTTAAGGATGTTTTATTCATACTAAAGTAAAAAAAGTACGAACAGGAAAAAAATCCAGATTAATTCTGCCAGAGAGAGAGAGAGAGAGAGAGAGAGAGAGAGAGAGAGAGAGAGAGAGAGAGAACAGCTGCCTGGCACGTGCAGAAAAACCAATGAAACTCTCTCACTTTTCTTGTAAGCAGAGTTCTGCTAGATTTCAACTGCCCTTCTCCAAACCTAACTAGATGGGTGGAGAGTCTGCCTCTGTCTTATGACCTAGTGAGATCAATTGTGTGGGTGGGGTGAGCAGAGCAGGACTGATCTGGTGTCGTCTTCCACATGTTTGTCATAATTTCCTTAATCTGTGTCTCCTTTCTCTGTAACAACCCTGTGGCTGCTTATACCTGCCTCTTCCATGTCACTCTGGCTGAGTCAAACACACTGATTCTTACTTTTGCACCACTGTTCTCTGGGCTTCTGTACAGTGTCAATGTTTCTGGCCACATCGCCCCTCTGTGCCTTTCTGCACTGCAACACTTTTTGTCTGTTCCATACAAAGTCTCTTTCTAGCCATGCATTCAGAAGTGTTCAGGGCTTGTCAAAGGAGAGCTTTTCTGCTTGGATGTAGGTAATTTTGGGGGAGGCAGTGAGAGATAGCTCATCTAGACACAGAATGCAGTGGTTTGGGGGAGCTGTGGGAGCCCACACAGATGCAGAGCTCTGTGTGGGCTCTCTTAGTCTCTGTGTCTCTGTGTCTCTATCCCTCTCTGTCTCTCTCTGTGTCTCTGTCTCTCTGTCTCTGTCTCTGTCTCTCTCTCTCTCTCTCTCTCTCTCTCTCTCTCTCTCTCTCTCATCCTGTCTCCCTCTCTCTCTCTCTCATATGAACATCTCATCCACTGGGCACTGTCTCCACCTGAGAGAAAATATATAGGTAAGGTGACCACGGCATGGTGGCTGCTGGGCTGGGCCCTAACTGCAGACATGCAGCAGCTTCTGTACTTCATTTTATCCTTCAGAAAAGTTTAAACTTTTCTCAAGATGGGATGTTCACAGACCGGCACTCCATGCAGCTCCTGGATGTAGGAGCAACCCTGATTTTTATTCTAAACACTTCTGTTATTGGAATTTAATGATAGTATTGTCCTTCAAGTTGTCTTACTGTGGTTGGGTTTTGCCCCCAACTCCATCGGAGTACTCATGTGGATCTTGAGTGTGTCTTTTCTGCATCACATGAGTGCTGCTGGCATCTAATAAGCATTGCAGCTCCTTTCATCAAGACACAGAGCTAGAGCTATAAAAGGCTCAAGTCAACAGCTTCTGACATTGCCAGTCCTGCGGATGACCCACTACTATTATGGACTGCTGGACTATATTGGAATATTTTGCTGAACTCACACATCTGCAGTATTTAAATGGCAGTGGAATACTCATCTCTTGACAAAACTAAAGAAAAAAGGAGATACAGATGAAGGGTCATTTTGTACACGCAAAATAGCTATGATAGATACACAGCTACTTTCTCTTAATGAATGGAAAGATGTGTACTAATAGTGTTTGTGGACAGGATATCGTGTCTGCATCTTGTACTATGAATAACCACTAAGAAGACAACAATATGCAATGTATT
>NW_004524898.1:532546-546215 GCF_000260255.1 Octodon degus
CACTCCCCACCCCCAAGTACACAGACACCCCCAGTCCCTGGACCAACCAAACTCCAACCACAACTTACTTCCACCCATGTGTCCCACGTCAGGACCCTCCACCCCAGGGTCCACCTGGGTCCTGCTTCTTAGCATAGAGAGAAGATGCTGCCTGAGACCTCCAGAGGAAACCACTTGGACCTGGGAGGTGAGAACTCAGGCATTTGCAAAAGCATGTATGCAAAGCTGGATGTGGAGATGCACACTTACGATCCGAGTTCTCGGAAGCCTGAGGCAGAAGGATCAAGTGACTTGGAGGCCAGCCTGTTCAATATTGTGAGTGAGAGCCCATCAAAAAAAAAAAAAAAAAGGAAAGGAGAAAGAATAAGCATCAAAAAAAAGTTTTCTTTTTCTGTATTTTAAGGAAGGGTCTAAAGGTTGTCCAGAGTCTCACTACTAGGTCAGACTTGTAGTGATTCACCTGTATACAGCCTCACAAGTGCTGGGGTTACAGGCACACGCCACAGCTCCCCGTCTCAACTGCCCTCTGAGCATGCCTCAGAGGTGGGCTCAGTGCTGCAGGCCCAGGGATGAACCCCCAGGCCCTGCACCTGCTCGCAGGAACTTCAAACCACTGAGCTATTTGGCCGGCCTCCAACAAGTTTTTAGACTCATTTTGTTTTTATTGCTTTTAGGGATGTAGAATTTCCCTTTTCTAATGTTTGTGACTGTTATATAATTCTCTTGTTTGTTTTACTCCTTAATAGGACCTTTTAATTCAAATTCTTCTCTGCCTTCTCATCTTATATTTCTCTATATTTCAGTTTTTCTATATTCTCCTATTCCCTGCCTCATCATCTTTACTATTACCATTATAAGTTATTCTGAATTTTTAGATATTCAGTGACCCGTATGCTATTATTACTGACCTATATTCCATTGTTCATGGTTATTAGGTATAGCATTTAAGAGATATTTGCTGTATGTCAGTGTTTTCTACATTATTTCTGATTATCAAATATTACCCAAAAAAGATAATAAAAATGCACCACTTGTAATCAGCAGTTCCTTTCCTTTTACGAAACACTAACTTGATTGAGGTGTATATTTCATAACACAATACTCTGTTGTAATGAAGGGTAATAATTTTAATACCATTGCACATTAGACAGCCATGACCAACATCAATGTGAGACCCTCATCCTCTGAAAAGAAAGCCTGCACCCATTCATACCTCATCACCGGAACCATCATTCACCTAATAAACACCAAAAAGTCAAAGCATTGTCCATGGCCATCCCTAAGATATTTCAGACAACTAAAATCTTACATTATGAGGTACTGGCTTTCTTTATTGTCAAAACATTTTAGAGGTTCATCTATACTGTACTACCAGCAGGCCCTTTTCTTGTGAAGTACTATCTAATTCATGAGCAGTTCATATTTGTGTGCCAGTGTCTCACACGGATGGATACTGAACCCTCCAGGTGCACACAGACACCAGCAGTTCAATGCAAGGATCCTGCTGTGCTCTGGAGACCGGGCTCACGTGGGCTATTCTCGTGTCCTGGAGAAGAGGCTGTTCCCAGGAGAATCCCACAGCGGTTCTAAGCCCACGGTCCTGACCTCAAACTGCGTGCGGTATTCCTTTCAGGCTTCAGCAGGATGAGGTAGCACTTGGGGAGGAAGATGCCCCCCAGCAGCCCTGCCGTAGAGGCCAGGATGGAGAAGACCTCCACAGTTACCATGGCCTTGCCCCGTGCACTGTGGTACAGGGGCAGGAAGGCTGTCCACACGCTGCAGAACAGCAGCATGCTGAAGGTCAGGAACTTGGTCTCATTGAAGGCATCTGGCAGGCTCCGTGCCAGGAAGGCCACACAGAAAGTGCCTATGGCCAGGAGGCCCAGGTAGCCCAGCACGCAGGAGAAAGCCACACCAGAGCCCTCCTGACACTGCAGCACGAGGCGGCCAGGCTCTGATGCTGCATCCTTCTGTGGGAATGGTGGGGAGGTTGCCAGCCAGACCCCACACAGAATGACCTGCACCAAGGAGGAGACCAGGACCACGGAGGAGGAGGCACTGGGAGCTAGGCACAGGCGGACCCTGTGTCCCGGCCTGGTGACCCTGAAGGCCATTACCACAGTGAGGGTCTTGGCAAGGACACAGGACACGGCCACAGTGAACACCACGGCAAATGTGGTCTGGCGTAGAAGGCAGGAGACGTGTGAGGGGCGGCCAAGGAACAGTAAGGGACTCAGGGCGCAGAGGGTCAGGGAAACCAGGAGCACATAGCTGAGGGCCCTGTTGTTGGCCCTGACCACAGGTGTGTGCCGGAACCTCAGGAACACCCCGAGCACCAGGCACGCCAGGCCGGCCAGTGCCAGTGCCACCAAGGTCAGCGCAAGGCCCAGGGGCTCCTCAAAGGCCAGGAAGGTCTCTGTCCTGGGCAGGCAGCGGTCTCTGGCCTGGCTGGAGTACTGCTCCTCAGGGCACTGCAGGCAGCTCTTCATGTCTGTGGAGACACAGAACCCGTGTTGGGAGTCCCCTTACACAGCAGCAGCTTTGCAAGGGCCCCTTTTGCACCAGGCCCTCTGGGAGCAGCTCTGGTGATTCCATATCTGTGGATTACTCTTAGTCACCCCTAAAGAGAGGGTAACATTAAAGACAAGGAAAACACAAGGTATACTTATTCATGTGGCCTTAAAATAATGTTCTGGGGGTGGCCAGATAGTTCAGTGGATTAAAGTGCCGGCTTAGATGGCCACCTATTAATCCAGGAGGGACTGGGTTTCAGTCCCCGTGTACAGTACAGCCCTACCCCCAGATCATGCTGAGATGGCCATTGAGACTGGCCATGGTGCCTGTGCCTGTAATCCCAGTGCTTAGGAAGCTGAAAACAAGAAGATCACTATAAGTATGATTGGTGTAGTGAAGTTCTGTAGACAATGTACTAAATACAAAAATAAAAAATAAATAAAATTATGTTCTGTTTATATGCAAGAAATTGAATCCAAAGCCTTTTTGCTAAGCTACTTACTCAGCTCACTTCCTAGGTTTTCTTTTGACCCTGGGTCAAAGAAATTGATTTTTCTTTTGACTCCTAAATCACTATGTAGGCTACACTGGGCTGGAAGTAGTCCTTGTTTGATTGCAAGCATTTTGGTCCCCATCTTGTCTTTAAAAACCCATTTGTTTAAGTCACAATGTTCGGAACATTAAAAGATGTTTGTAATTGCAGAAAGGAAAATTTAACATGAGAACATTAAGGTTCAGTAAGGTCATTGGTTTGGTCCTTACCAATATACCTGGAATCCACAGAAGAACAGAGCATAACAACCACAAAAAGGAAAGACTGGTGACAAAGAAGGTGACCATTCATGAATCCAGGAGAGAGGACCCAAAATAATCCCATCCTGACACAAAGATCTCAGACTTGTAACTCCAGAGCTTAGACAAGATGCATTTCTGTGCCATAAGAGTCCAAAGGTTGTAGGATTTATCACCAAAAACCCGTGTGAGTGGGTGTCATACAAATCTAAAGCAAAAGAGATCATGAGGTGCACAAAGATCTCCGAGCCCTCCAAGGACAAAGGTTAAGCCTGAGGGTCAGAGCATGGTGACCTGGGCAGGCCACCCTACACTAGGCCTGGCAGAGATGAGAGTGCATATGAGGGGAAGATGCCTCGGGTACCATTTCCACCATAGCTGCACATGGGCTGCAGGTCAGGACCCACTTTCCTAAGTACAACTGTGAGAGGGGAATGTAGCCAGGATCCACTGAAAGTTCCCAGAGGGTGGAGGCCCTGGAGCACACTGCAGGTGGGGACCTCAGGCCAAGTTACCCTTGCTGCCGAGAATGCAGCTGACCTCTCACCTCTCTGGTCTGCAAACTGTCCCTCAGGGCAGGGCCGGCACTCAAAGCAGCAGTGAGGGGCTCCCAGCTGGGGGATCTGGCTGGATCCTGGTTCACAGCTGGTGCTGCACACAGAGCTCGGCACCTGGAGACAAGGTGCCGAGATCAGTAAAGGCCCTCCTTCCTCAGGGCCCAGAAAAATCCTGACCCAGCAGAAATCAGGGTAGCGTCATTCTCCCTGCACTAGTCATTGTATGCAGGAAATGTCCTCCCTGCTCTCAGGCTCCACACACCGAAGGTGGACACATCAAGGGACTGAACATCCAGACTGGAGGATCATTGGGGCTCCTTGGGATCATGACACTCAGCAAGGCCTTTACTCATGGCACTTCCCTTTGCTCTTTAGTCCCTTATCTGAAACCTCAAGTGCTGAGTCCACACCACCTTATATGTACATATGCAAAGTCTCCCACAGCCCAGTGGAAGCTGCACATCCAGGGTTCTTCGTCCTCTGCCAAGTCTCTACCTCCAAGGAGTAGCATACTGGAAGGCCTGTGTGCAGACACATGGAGACAGGAGTGGGTGCTGTGTTCCTCAAAAGAAAATGAGAAGGTGGATATAGTGGTGCATGCCTGTAATCTCAGCACTCCCAAGGCTGAGGCAAGAGGATCACCCTGAGTTCAAGTTGAGTGTAGACTACATAGTAAGATCAAGGCCACCCTGGACTACATAGTGAGACCCTATCTCAGCACCAATCCCTGACAAAAAGAAATATGAAATGGGAACCTCAACATATACCAAGTGAAAAACCCACAAGTCCACTGAACATGCAACTACCCCTGTAGGAAGGAGTCAAATTTGGAAATCTCATCTCCTAAGAAAAGTTAGGGCACCATGATGTAGGGACCTCAGAGAAAGAACTATCCCAGCTTGCCTACAAGGCAACTGGAGTGGGTCCTCAGGCAAAATAGCCTCAACACCAGCACCAGTACTGTTAACATGTGACACTGACTCATGTGAGAGGCCTGCTCTGCCTCTCAGTGCTGCCTAGGACAGGTGTGGAGGAAGAGCTGTGGCCTCCCATGTCCCTGTGATCCTGACCCTGAAGCAGAGGTGGAGAAGACCAAGAAAGCTTGCTGCTCGCCCAATTTGCTTAACTAGTGCAGCTCTAATACTCTTGCTTGCTTACAGATTTCAACCTCTATACAGAGTGAACCATAAACATTCACCCATCATGATTTTACCTGCCATTTTTTTGTTATTTTTCCTTTTAGCAAAGGTCTACATATCATTCCCAGGATCTCCTTCAACTTTTAAGTCTCCTGTCACAGCTCCCTCAGATGGTAGAATAAAGGTATGTAATACTGTGCCCAGACCCTTGATAGTAAACTGTTTATACAACATAGTTGAGCTAGCACTGCCCTTATTTGCAACGATATCCACATCGAGGAGCCACAGAGACAAGGTCATTGAACCTGAGTTTCCCCATATCCAAGGCTGAGGCCTGAATCCATCTATGCACCCAGAATACCTACCTGGACACCATCCTTCAACTGGATCACCACTGTGTCTTCTGAAGAGGGATCTGGGTCCAGTGTACCAATGTGGACAAAGTGGAACTGGCCCTCATGAATCCGTTGTGCTTGGAGGATGTCAAATTTTGCCACCAAATCTCCATTAGCATCGAACATGATGTGAGTCCCATCAGGAGTTTGGAAGTGCACCTTCCTCAGGGGGTGAAGGAGCTGGGAAAATAATCTGACATGTTGCCTGGACATGTCCTGGGATTAGTGACAGATGTTTGAACTCTAGGCAGCACCGACTGGGTCAAAGGACCAAGAAAATATTCCACTGTAACTTCTTGTAAAATCAAAGGCAAGGTTCAGAAATGAGCCATATTTAGATCATTCTTGTTGCTGTAAGGCAGTCATCAATTAAATATTCCTTACTGTTCATAAAACCAGAAATTCAGAACATCATCTCAACTCTGTCCCAACTTTGGCTTCTGTTCCTTTTCTCCTTATTCTTAATTTTATATATTTTGTACAGAGTTTCTCTATGCAGCTTTTACTCTTAGTGACCCTCCTGTTTCAATCTCCCCAGCACTGGGATTACACACATGTTCCTCCATGTCCTGTTTTGGTGGCTGGCTCCATGCACCCAGGACCAGACCTGCACAGCAAGTGGAACCACAGCAAGTTGGGTCCTTGCATTTGCCTACGTAGGTGCTTAGGCCCCTGAGCTATCTCCATGGCCCTTAGCCTTCTGTTCTAATCCAAGTTTAATGCATTCTCCATTCAAGGTGACCACAGAAGGCCTTACCCTCTGTACTCCTGATTCCAGGAGAGACCCTTCACACAGCCTACTGACCGCCCTACCTGGGCTCTCCTCCTTGCAGTGACTTGGCGCAGGCTGCTCATGAGGCCACCACTCTTACCATGGAAGAGCTTCCTGTGCAGGCTGGATCTCAGAACCATCCTCTTTCAGATCTAACCTGGGCCCTCCTGATTCCACTCCCCTCCATCCACCACAATGCATGCAGAGATCATATCATTGTAGACTTCTAGCCTCTCTGACATTCTAACCCAGAGACAGTCATTCTCACTCTCCATGAACTCAGAGCCACCTATGTTTTCAGCCCCAACCAGTAGAGATCCCTTAATCAGAGTGGAGGTCGCAACAGCACCCCTTCCTTCCTCAGTCTCCACTCTGTCCTTCTAGGCCAGCAGCATGTCCTCAGTTGGATATGTTCTGCACTCCAAGCAGAACATATCCAACTGTGCTGCATGTATTTGGGGAAGATACTCTTCACAGCCTCCCTGTCTTCCTACACACCAGGTGTACACACATCAAGATCAGCAGATATCACAAATTGAGGAAGAAAGTTAGAAATCCAAGCACTAAACAGAATGCATCAAATCATTAAGATTATATACCATGACCAAGTAGGATTTATCCCAGGGAAGCAGGGATGATTCAATACATGTGAATCAGTGAATATTATATTTGATTAGTAGAATCAATGATACAAATTATGTGATGCACTTCATTGATGCAAAAAAAAGCATTTGACAGGGTCCAACAACTGTTCATGGTAAATACACTACAGAAAATTAGAATAGATGGTCTTAACTCAAACCAACAAAAGCCATATATGACAAACCAAAGCCAACATCAGAGGAAATGGTCAAAAACTGGAATTTTGCACTCTATAATCAGGTAGAAGAGAAGGATATCCACTTGGATGGAGTGGCTGAAGCTGGATATTGCTCAGAAATATAAGGTTAGGCAAGACCAACTTGACAGAGAAAAGTACCTAAAGCAATTAACCTTTTTAGTTATGGAACACATTGCCTGGGATAATTCAAGGCATTAGTCACTAGGCAACCCTGTGTTGTATGATAATACCTTTGCAAAATGTATAAATAAATGCCCCTATAGCAGTTGACAAGTTCCTTTCCACCCATCAGGAGAAAGGACTCCACTTGACCTCAGCTTTCATCTATTATCTTTATATCTTCATCATCTTTCCACTTTCCCCCAGGAACATGGAGGAGTTTGAAGGATGCAGCAATCTGGCACTTGAACAGGGGCTCAGGTGAGGAAAAACAGTGGATGAGGGAATGCTTCTCATTGTGGGCACAATACATTGGAGATGTGCATTGGTAATGCCACTACTGAGCAGAGGTGTGCATCAGTATTCACATTTTATCAATTGTAAAGACTTGGGGTGTAGATATTCACTATGGCCAGAAATGCATTCACTGGGGCCAGAGAGATATAGCAAACTTGAGAGAAGCTATAAAGGAGATAACAATCTTAGAAGAAACCAAAGGGAACAGGTGTAGGTATGGGATAAACAGAGTCTCAATAACCACGGAGGCATATAGAGGTACATAGAAATGTTTGTTGTATTCTTGGTCCTGTATTTACTTTGTAAGACTACCACAAAGGATTTGGCTTGGAGTACTGTTTTAAGATGAAGTTCTGAGCAGGAAAAGGACAGTGAAGCAACAGTCCCACAGATAGAGCTTAAGCCTTCTATGTTTGCTGAATCAAATAAAGAAAAAACCATGAAAGACAAAAAATGAAATTCTCTTTTTAATGTGCATAGCTGCTTAGAGGCTGGTTCAGAGTAGTGTGGTGAGAGGTAAGAGCATGGGCCAGATGCAGGGAGAGCACACAGCTCCAGTACTAGGCAAATTCAGCTTTTTTCTTTTGCATTCTTCGTTCATATGTTTATAATACAATTTCGGAGAGGGCTTCTGTGCTTCATTGTGCCTGCTGGACCTCTCTGGATCAAACCGAGGCCGACCGCGTGAGTGAGACCTTTGTCCTGCTATCAGGACCCCTTCAACCCTCCAGAGCCAGCCCAAAGCCACCTTCTGAATGAAAATTTCCTCAGCAATCTCAGAACCCCTCCAGACCTGCTCAAGCCAAGGCCTGGTGAGTGTGTGGGAGAGCTTCACCTCTCCCCTACTCCCCCTTATCCCTTCCAGACTCAGCCCAGGCCTGGCATACAGGACTGGGGTGAAACTCTGCAGCTGAAGTCCCTGCAGATTGACTATGGGCCAAAACCATTCAGCAAATCCACCAGCAGAACATCTTGCCAGAGGGGCACAAAACGTTCACCTTCAAGGGCTACAGCAGCAAGAAGCTGAGCACGGTAGCCAGACCCAAACCATGCACAATGGGTGAACTTAATCTTAGTAGATTTGTACCCAAATTTTGCTAGGTGCTAAGGTTGTAACTGCACCAAAACTCTACACCAAAGGTCAGAGGACAGTGCTATACAACATGACAAGAGAAAGAGCAAAATACAATCTCGGGCCCTGAGCCCACCCAGAACAAGTACAGAGAACATTACCACAGCTGAAATCTCTGAATTAATAGCATCTGAAGTAAAGAAACAACAGCAGAAAGGTATAGAGGGACTCAGATGAAAATTAATCACCTGAAATAAAAAAAGAAATCTCTGAATTAATACCATCTAAAGCAAGAATCAAATGCAGAAAGTTCTAGAGCAAATCAGATCAGAAATAATCTCTGAAGAAAAAGAATTAATAACTGATTCTCAAGAAGACATTGATTAAAAAAGAGATTAGAAAAGCAACAGTTTCCTTTAATGAAAAACACAGCAAAGAAATAGATGACATGAAGAAGAGTAAAAGAGATATAGATGAATGTAAAGTTTCCATCAAAAGGTTGCAAAACCATTTGAGAGAAGTGAAATAGAGTTTCAGATCTTGAAGACGCTGTCAAAACTACTGAAAAGATAAGAAAAGATCTCTTAAAAACAACAAGGATGCAGGGAAAAAATTCATCACCTGAAAGATGATGCAAGAATCAACAATGTGAGACTAATAGGCATCAAAAAAAGAAAGGAGTCAATACAAATGATATAAAAAAATATGAACAGAAGTAATGGAAGAAAATTTGCCAAATATGAGGAAACAATCTGACCATCAGATAACCGAAGCATACAGAATTCCAAATAACTTCAACAAAATTAAAGACAAATCAAGATATATGACAGTCAAGACCCCAGAAATCCAGCGCAAGAGCAATATACTGAAAGCTGCTAGAGAAAAGAAACAGATCAAATTTAAATGAAAACCTATCAGAATAATAGCAAAATTCTCTTCACAAACCATGAAGGCAAGAAGACTATGGAGCACAGTACTTCAAGGCCTCTATGAAAACAAATTCTAGCCCAGACTACTATACCTTGCAAAACTCTCTTTCAAGTTTTATAGAGAAGTTAAACATTCAATGACAAAAAACAACTAAAGAATTTCTTGATGACAAAGCCAATACTACACAGACTACTAAAACATGTGCTAGAGAGGAACTAAAATAATCAGAACTCCATGAATGAATTATAAGCATCAATGTAAATGGACTCAATTCACCAATTAAGAAAAAATAGATTGGTATAGGGAATTAGGAAACAAAATCCAACAATGTGCTGTATACAAGAAATACACTTAACTCATAAAGAAATTCATGGGCAGAAAGTCAAAGGATGAAAAGCAATACTACATGCCCCAGGACTTCAGAAAAAAGCAGCAGTAGCAATCCTGCTCTCAGACAGTCTCAGCTTTAACCCAAAAATGATCACAGGAAATAAAGAAGGACACTATATACTGGTTGGGGAAAAAAATCAAGAGGAAGAGGTAAAACTCATAAATGTATATGCACCAAACATGTGAGCACCTAACTATATAAGACAAATCTTAACATGAAAAATCTAATATCCAATAACACAATCTTAACAGGAGATTTCACCAATACATTATCACAAAAAGATAGGTCAAGCAGACAAAAATTAGCAAAGAAGTAGAAGAACTGAAACAGAGCTTGGAACAAATGGACTTGGTGGACATAAACAGAGAGTTCAACAAAGCGACAGCTGAATATATATTTTTATTCAGCTGCACAAGGGCCATTTTCTAAAATAGAGCACATACTGGTCCATAGGTCATGCCTAAGTATATGCAAGAAAACAGAAATTATTCCATGCATATTACCTAAACACAGTGAAATGAAACTGGAAATGAAAAAGACAAGACAACTGAAAAACACACTAAATACATGGAAATTAACACCCTACTCAGCAATCAATGCATCCCAGATGAAATTAAGAAATTCAACAAGATCTACAATTCAATGAATTTAACAATATCTACAACTCAATGAAAATCCAAGCACAACGTATATGAATTTATAGGATGCGATGAAAGCAGTTTTCAGAGGGAAATATATGCCTGTGAACTCACACATTAGGAAAACAGAACGAGAACAAAGAAATATCCTAATGCTGCACCTCCAACATCTAGAAAAGGAAGAGCAAACCAAACCCAGAGCCCAAAGACGGAAGGAAATCATAAAGATTAGAGCAGAAATTAATTCAATTGAGATGAAGAAAACACTTCAAAGAATTAATAAAACAATAAGCTGGTTTTTTGAAAGATTAAATAACATTGATAAGTCTCTAGCTAACCTCATCAAAAAGAAGAAAGAAAAAATTCAGATACAAGCAATAAGGAATGAAAAGGGGGTAACTAACACAGACCCAGTGGAAATTCAGAAGATTGTTAATAGCTATTTTGAGAAACTTTACTCTCACACAATAGAAGACACAGAAGAATGGCACAGATTCCTAGAAAGGGACAAAATACCAAATGTGAATCAAGAAGATACTGGAACTCTCAATAACCCAATAACAGCCAATGAAATATGAAATGTAGTGAAAAACCTACCGACAAAGAAAACTCCAGGTCCTGATGGATTCAAAGCTGAATTCTACAAGAAATTTATGGAAGATGTAAATCCTATACTCCTCAAAATCTTCAATGAAATTGAAAAGGAAGCAATCCTCCAAACATCATTCTAGGAAGCAAGTATTATACTGATAAAAAAAAAAAGCAACGAAAGGCACAACAAAAAAGAGGACTACAGGCCAATCTCCCTCATAAAAATAGATGCAAAAATCCTCAATAAAATCTTAGCAAATAGAATACAGCAAATCATCAAGAAGATTATGCACAATGACCCAGTAGGATTCATCCCAGGGATGCAAGGATGGTTCAATATACGCAAATCTATAAATGTAATACACTGTGTCAATAGAGCCAAATCTAAAATCCACATCGTCATCTCAATTGATGCAGAAAAGGCTTTTGACAAAGTCTAACACTCATTTATGTTCAAAGCCCAAAGATAATTGGAATATATGGGCTCTACTTCAATAAAAATTAAATATATAAAAAAAGAAAATACTTCTTCCATGTTATGCCTAAGATGTTTGATATTCAGAAAGATAGGTTTCACCCAATTGCATATGTTGTAGGATAATAATAAGCTTCTCTTCTGGAGCGTTAATAAGCTAAGTTTGCCTACCAAAAATTAGACAAAAAGGAGGACTGCTTGCTCAGCCAACATTTTGGCCCTAGCCTTTCAAGGTCAGTGAAGACTCAGGACATAAAAGAACCTATACTGTAAAATCATGTAACTCAGATGTGTCCCAAATTTTCTGATCAAGATTATGGGGCCACAGAGGATAGACATCAATGATGTAGAGTGTGCCTAAGGAGAGTCACATGAAGAGAATACATTCTCTCAGGCTTTCACAGAGTTGAAATTGGTCAAGCAATAGTGTGACTCATTCACATGGCTGACACTGACAAAGGATCTACAAACTGAGGTACAGGGTTTCAGGATAAATTCTGAGGGTACTAGACTGACATTGTCAGATTCAAAAGCTACATTTCTTATTATATAGGTCTTGCTTTATCTTCGTCTTGCCAATCCAGCAGAAAAGTATAAAAACAAAGTATATAATGTAAAGCCATATTAATATGCTGAGCTGTAAAAGGTCAAATCAACAACTTCTGGCATTGCCAGTCCTATAGATAACCCACTACTCTTATGGGCTACTGGACTATATTGGAATATTTTGCTTAATTCACGCACCTATAGTATTTGAATGACAATGGAATAGCTTTCTCTGACAAAACTAAACAAAAAAGTGGAGAAAAATGGATCACCATCTTGTATCTGTATATTCAATATAGTCAGGATAGATATACAGCTAAATTCTCTTAATTCAATGAATAAGAAAATTTGTTCTAATAGCGTTTGTGGACAGGATGACATGTCTTCATCTTGAATTATGAATAACCACTGAGACAACAATGTACAATGTATTTATTATTGAAACTGTCCTACTGATCGGTTTTAAAACTCTCATTGCTATTTGTTTCTCAATAAAATTATTTTTAAAAATATAATTTGGATTATAGATTTTAAAGTAAGCTACCACCTGGTACTGAGTTTTACCCACGAGTCTATATGATATTAAGATGAGTTTTCACATGGGCAATCAAAAATAAGATAATGAAACAAATATCCATTAGAATGATAAGAGATTATTACACAGGACTCCATTTGGTCAATAAAGGAGTGGTCATCACTGTTGATTAATAAGAAACTCCAGTGATCTTCTTAGTCTGATGGGAGACATCCCTAATAATTTGATGATAATTTACAGGTAAAATTTTCTAGAAAAAAATACAATAAGGTTTTCTCACAAAAGATGCGTTTGGTAAAAAACTGAATTAAGAAACTAAGGTTTTCACATGTGCATTAGAATTCATTGTTGTTGATATCATAGTGTATTATGTATATTTATGATTGATTTACACATGTATCCAAAAGGTTAAACAGGGATTGCTGACAATGATAGAATTTTCTTTCAGATTCAGACCCCTGCTATTAGCAAAAAAACTTATGTGATGTACTCCCCAATAATGGTCACCTAGCTAAGTAAAAGCTTCTCATGTGTAACATAATTAATTGATTAATCAGTTATGCTGCAAAATGGAAATTTATGTTTTTCTATATTTCTTTTCATTTTTTTATTTTTCATTTTTTATTTCTTATACTTTGTTTTACCAATATTTCATGCTTATATCTGGTAAATTAAACAACTAACTTGAAGACAACATTATATGATATAACAACCATTGTTGGATTCCTATTATATTGTTTAGTGAAATTCTGAAATTTTTCTAATTTTTTTACTATTTTTTATTTTCTTTTTTCTTTTTTTCTATAATTTTATTGAGAAACAAGTAGCAACGACACAGTTTCAAATCAAATCAGTAGGACAGTTTCAATAATTAATACATTGCATGTGGTTTTCTTAGTGGTTATTCATTGTATAAAATGCAGACATGATGTCCTGTTTAGAAACACTTTTAGAACACATTTTTCTATTCATTGAAATAGGAAAATGTAGCTGTATATCTATCCTAACTATTTTGAAAATACAGA
>NW_004524898.1:546445-551277 GCF_000260255.1 Octodon degus
AGAAATGTAGCTTTTGTATCTCATAAGGTCAGTCAAGTATTCTCAGGATTTATCCTGAAACTCTGTACTTGATCCTTTGTCAGTGTCAGCCATGTGAATGATTCTCAGCCATTGCGTGACCAATTTGAACTCTGTGAAAGCCTGAGAGAATGTTTTCTCTATGTGACTCTCCTTAGGCACACTCTACATCATCTATCACTTTCCTATGTGGCCCCATGATCTTCTTGATCAGAAAATTTGGGGCACAACTGAGTTACATGATTTTACAATACAAGCTTTCTATGTCCTGAGTCTTCACTGACCTTGAAAGGCTAGGGCCTAAACATTGGCTGTCCTTGCGACCCTCCTTTTTCTCTAATTTTTGGTCTGCAAATGTAGGTTGTTAACCCTCCAGAAGAGAAGCTTTTCATTATTCCCCTACAACCTAGGCTGTTGAGCTTAGTCTCCCTATCTGACTGAATATCAAACATTTTAGGCATAACTTTAAACAAATATTTTTCATCAAGTATTGATGTGTTCAACTTTAAGTCCCTACAGAATATGACGAAAATTAAAATATATTTACAAAATAGGAATAAACAATTACATATTTTTACACACAAATTTAAAAATCTAACTATATACAGCATTGTAGCAGGATAATCCTGCAATACCCCTTTTCCTGTCTCCTGCCTTCATTCACCACCCCCTTCCTTTTTAAACAAACATCTACCCAAGAGACAGCACAACAGCAACCAGCATGTCATGACAAGCAACACGTATTCAGAAACCAAAATGACAGGCACTCCAAGCATGACCCTACTATTACATATTGCAGTCTTCAGTGCAGTTGCTTATTCTCATCATGACTAACTATATATGTTGATACTTTGAAAAAAATACAAATTTAATTATGTTACAAAATATCATGATTGTCATTCTGCAATGTTATGTATGGTTTTGATCTCCAAATTTCTGTTTAAAAATATGTAACTCTTGTCTGTTAACATCCTATAGGAATTTAAATATTAGAATATCTATTTTTGTTATAAAATAATAGTTACATTTTATGTTTTAAGGTATTTGATATTCAGATAAAATAGAAATACTAAGCTTGCTGCCTCCACTACAGTGTAATGCCATTAATCTTCTCTTCTGGGTGTCCAACAGATATGGTTTGGAGCCAAAATTTAGAGAGATAAGAGAGCTTAGAGGATAACTAATATTTTGGTCCTAATGTTATGTCCAAGGTCAGTGAGGACCTAGGATATAAGAGAACCTCTGCTGCATCATACTATAATTCAGTTGAGTCCCTGATCTTCTGATCAAGAAGATTTTGGGACCACAGAGGAAACTGATTCTATACTGTATAATGTGCCTATGGAGAGTCACCAGGAGAGAAAGACATCTCCCAAGCTTTCACAGAAAGCAACTTTGTTAGTCAGTGCCATGTTTTATCCAGATGGCTGGCACTGACAGAAGAACTAACAGGGGCTGTACTTGGTTCTATAGTAAATCCTGAGCAGACTTAACTGACCTTAAGAGAGAGTCAAAATTGGTTAATAAAGGCATTGCCATAGCTTGTGCTTGAATACACAGCAGAAAAGTATAACCACAAGATGAATAAAACAACGTCATAGTAACATGTTAGCTATAAAAGAACTCAATTCACTAACAACTTCTGACAATTGTTGACTACAATGGTAACTCACCACCGTTATGGATTAGTGGAATGTGTAGGATTAACTTCATGAATACAGGTACATAAAACCTTTGTACTGGAAATCTTTAGTCTAAATGAGCAAGTTCACTCAGAATAGAAAGGTTTGGGAATGAGAAAGTTTTCTACAAAATCCTCTTAACACAGGCCCTCCAACTTCAACTGAACATCCATCTCTCGCAATGATGAAACAGAAGAAGGAGAGACATAGAGTGCAGCTGAAACTGGAAGTTAATCACATGTGTGGAGGCAAGTCAGGGCCAGTCCAAGAATGAAAAATACCTAAATGAATCAAGTTGCTTCATCCCTGAAGCACCTTGCCTGAGACAATTCCAGTCATTGTCTAGGCAATTCTGTGTTGCAAGATACTAACTTTGTCAACGGTATGAATCAATTCGCCTTCCATGGCTGAACAATTCCTTTCCTCCCATCAGGTGAAGGAGGGCTCCATTAGACCTCAGTTTTCATCTCTTACTTTTATTTCTTTATCCTCTCACCATTTTCTCCTGAAATGTCAATAGCATCACAGGATACAGCATCCACTATCACTACTCTTATCGAATATAGTTCTGGAAACATTAACCAGATAAATTAGACAAGAAGAATAAATAAATTGGATAAGGATAGGAAAGGAAGAATTAAAATTATAATTATTTCTGAAAGACATGATACTCTACATAGAAGATTACTTTTAACTCCACCAAAAGACTTCTAGATTTAATAACCAAATTCAGTTGTGTAGTAGGACACAAAGTCAATGCTCAAAAACAAATAGTATTCTCATACACAAAGAATGAACTACTAAGAGAGAAATTAGGGAAGCTACACCTTTCACAATAGCATAGAAAATAAAATACCTAGAAATCAATCTAAAAAGAGGGTAAAAGAATTTTACATTGAAAACTACAGGATAGTGAGATATCTCAGTGGCTTAAGTGCCTGCCTGGAAAGCACAAGGTCCTGAATTCAATCCCCAGGACAAAGAAGAAAGAACGAAAGAAAGAAAGAAAGAAAGAAAGAAAGAAAGAAAGAAAGAAAGAAAGAAAGAAAGAAAGAAAAAGAAAACTTCAGTACTCTTAAAAGGGAGACAGCAGAAGATACACCACAATGGAAAAATATCCCTTGTTCTTGGGTTAGAAAGAGCAACATTGTGAATATAACCATATCTCTACTGTTGTAATACAGATTTGGTGCCATGCTATTCAAAATACCAATAACATACTTTACTGAAATAGAGAAAACAATCTTAAATTCATTTGGAATCAGAGAAGACCTAGAATAGCAAAAGCAATTCTGGGCAAAGAGGACAAAGCAGGGGACATCACAGTCCCTGAGTTGAAATTATACTACAAAGCTACTATGATAAACACAGTATAGAGCTGATAAGAAAAAAAAAGCACACTTGAGGATCACTGAAACAGATTAAAAGATTCAGACACAACTCCATACAGAATCAAGCACATAGCGTTTAATAAATGTTATGGTTTGTGTCTAGCTAGCTGTCCCCCTCAAAGCCTCATGCAGTCATGAGGCAGGGACATCTAGAGTTTCTAATTCATGATCCATTGGGATTATAGGTGCTCCAAGGCTGGGATTATGGGTCTTAGTACTGCTGGGATTATGGATGCGTGTACTTCCCCCATCCTGGGGCAGAGAGCCTGAATGTAATATAGGAGAGGCAGACAGACAGACTCCCTTTCTCTCTGTGTGTGTTGCCGTTGTTGCTACTCCTCCTCCCTTGGCTCCTCTTGCTCACTGCTGCCACCATGAGCTGATACTCTCTGCCCTGTGCCACTCTACCTTACAGCCAGTTGAGAATGGACTGAAACCTCCAGTAACTTTGAGCAAAATAAACCTTTCCTTCCTTCATTTTGGGTGTCAGATATGTATTCCAGCAATGAGAGAAGAGTAACTAAGACAGAATTGGCACCAGAGGCGTGGGGTCATTCCTGTGGCTAAACCTGACCATGTGGATTGCAATGGTCCAAATTGGGAATGGCTTATGGGAAGACATATGAAAGGCTTGGGGAGGTTGTCTACTTGCAAAGAGCTGGAATAGCTTCAGCTGTTCTATTTGGGAGATTCTGCTCAGAGCTCAAAAGACCAGGCTGGGAAAGTCTGCTGGGAAGAAGGATCACATTGGTTACTGGACTCCAGATTATTTGTGCTATGGCTTAACCAAAAGACTGTCAGAATTTTGCTCATGTCCAGAGACTTTGCCTGAGTCTGAGTTTAAGCATGGTGGACTGATTAATCTTTCAAAAGATATTTCAAAGAGCCAAATATTGGAGTGGTGGCATGGCTGTTATTGGGGGCTTTTAGCCAGATTTATGGTGAAAATCAAGAGCAAAGAGCCAAGAAAGATGATCTAAAATGTTGTGAGCTTAGCCTGAAAGGAAGCACCAGGAAAGCTGTGGAATGCAAAGACAGAGCTAAAAGGATCTCCATGACCAAGAAGGAACCAGAGAACAGAACGAATGGCCTCAGGGCATCACAGGAGGAAGCAGGTCTCCACCCACTGCAGTCTCCAAACTGTAAAAGTCAGGGACTTTTCCTTGAGAAAAAGCTACTGAGCCTCATGCTCCAGAATGGTGGCAGTGGCCACACCAGATTCCAAAATGGCACCTACATGGAATCAGGGTCAGAGCGTTCATCAATCGAGGCACTCAACCCCTACAACCAAGAGAGAAGGAAGCCTGGCTACTGCTCCAGCTGGCAGCAGACCTTGGCCTCATCCACGTGGTGTTGGTTTTAGGTGTATGTAGAGTACAGGGGTTCTGAGGTTAAGAAGGCTTCCATCTCATTTCAGAAAGCCTGGGAGGCCAGGCGGTGTGCCTCTGCGAGGGCAGTGAGTAAAGCTGTGCATGAGAAGCCTATTCAGTGGAAACACCAGAAGTTTGGAAAAGAAAAGCCAGGAATGTGAATCATCTAAGGGAAAGTGCAAAGAGGAAGAAAGCTGGCCTAAGAGAGAAACCATGGGAGCTAACACCAAGAGTGCCATAGGGGCAAAGCCACATGGAGCTCACAATCTGCCACAGATTGCTTCAGATGGATATTCCACAAGGACCTACAGGATTTAATGTTTGCCTTGCTGGATTTTGGACTTGCTTTAGTCCCAATGCTTGGTATCCTG
>NW_004524898.1:551997-553397 GCF_000260255.1 Octodon degus
TTCATTTTGGTCCTCAGGTATTTGTCCCAGCAACAAGAGAAGAGTAACTGAGACAATAAGGAAATAAAATATATTCAGTAGAGGAAAGATAACCACTTTGCTGGAAAAACTGGCTCTCTGTATACTAAAAATTAAAACAAACCCATATCTCTCACCAGCCTCTAAACTAAAATTGAAATAGATCAAAGATCTAAACATGAAAATAGAAACTCTAAATCTGCTGAGAGAGAGAATATGTAGAACTCTTGAAAACATAGCTATAGGAAAAGATTTTATGACATCAGTGGAATTCACAGAATATATCATAGAGTCAACAACTGAGATCTCATTAAAAAGATTTTGCACAGCAAAAGAAACTACTGACAGAGTGAAGCGGCAACACACAGATTAGCTAAAATTTTGCCAGCTTTTCTTCAGACAAAAAATAAATAAAGATGTCAAAAAATCAGAACTCCCCAAATTTAAACATCCAATCCAAAAATGTGCCTCTGAAATGCAGTAGAAACTTCTCAGATGAAGAAGCAGAAATGGCAAATAAATATATGAAAAAATGTTCAACATTATTGATCAATTGAGGGATTCAAATTTAACACTGAGATTTTACCTCACTTCAGAGAGAATGACTATTATCATGAAATAATCAATAGCAAATGCTAGTGGGTTTGTAGGGAAAAAGGAACTCTTAACCCATTGTTGGTGGTACTGGAAACTTGTGCAACCACTGTGGAAATCATTGTGCAAATTCCTCACAAAAGTAAGTGTAAGATTCTATTTGCTTCAATTATTCTGCTTCTTGGTATTGTCCTGAAAGAACTAAAGGCATCAGACTCAGTGAAATATACACACTTGTGACTATAGCAGCACAGATTTCTTTTTTAATGTATTTGGCACAGGGTCTATAGGGTCTCACTATGTAGATCAGACTGCTAGTGATTCTCCTGTTTTCAGCCTCCCAAGCACTGGGATTACAGGCATGCAACACCATGCCCAGTCTCAATTGGCATCTCAGCGCCCCCTGGGGTGCGGGGCCAGCAAGGCACACTGGGAAAGGAACCCAGGCCGCTGCACTCTGCCTAAGCAGGTTCTTCAGTCCGATGAACTCTATGGCCAGTCCTAGCAGCACAGATTTTAACAGCCAAATCTTGGAAACATGTCTGCTCATGAGCCAATATTTAGATATAGAAAATGTGGGGTTTTCTAAATATAATGGCATACTACCCTGCCACAAAGAAGGGTACACTAGAGACATTTCTATGTAAGTGGAGGCACCTTGAGACCATGCAATAAAGTGAAATAAGCTAGACACACCTGTTTATACATTGCATTGTTCTCTCCTCTGGAAAAATGAAAGTACCAATGAGGATCAAAATATATAATATATATTGGGAAGCAAATATATA
>NW_004524898.1:578231-579575 GCF_000260255.1 Octodon degus
GTCAGTAGGTTTTTTTCAATTACATCTTGTATTTCATTGGCTGTTATTGGGCTATTGAGAATGGTTATATCTTATCGATTTAGTTTTAGGACTTTGTACCTTTCTAGGAATCTGTCCATTTCGTCTGTGTCTTTTATTCTGTGAGACTAAAGATTCTCAAAGTACCTATAAATAATCTGAATTTTCACCGGGTCTGTGGTAATTACACCCTTTTCATTTCTTATTGCTTATATTTGTATTTTTTTCTTTCCTCTTTTTGATGAGGTTAGCCAGGAGCATATCAATTTTATTTAATCTTTCAAAGAACCATCTTTGTTTCGTTAATCCTTTGAACTGTTTTCTTCAACTCAATTGAATTAATTTCTGCTCTAATCTTTATGATTTCTTCCCATCTTTGGGCTCTGGGTTTGGTTTGCTCTTTTTTTGCTAGTTGTTCAAGGTGCAGCATTAGGGTGTTCATTTGTTCTCATTCTGCTTTCCTAATGTGTGAATTCACAGCTATGAATTACCCTCTGAGAACTGCTTTCTTCGTATCCCATATATTCTAATAAGTTGTGCTTGAATTTTCATTGAATTGTAGATATTGTTGAATTTCTTGTTTAATTTCATCTGTGAATCATTGGTTGCTGAGTAGGGTGTCGTTTAGTTTCCATGTACTTAGGGATTTTTCTGCTTTCTTTTATCATTTATTTCAAGTTTCATTGCACTGTAGTCAGATAATATGCATGGGATAAATTCTGGTTTTTTGCATATGCTTAAGCATGACCATGGACCACTATGTGGTCTATTTTAGAAAATGACCCATGTGCAGCTGAGAAAAATGTGTATTCTGCACTGTTTGGGTGGAACAATCTGTATATGTCCACCAAGTCTATTTGTTTCAAGCTCTTCTTAAGTTCTGTTATTTCCTTGCTAATTTATTGTCTGGTTGACCTATCTTTTTGGGATAAGGGGGTGTTAAGGTCTCCTGTTAAGATTGTGGTATTGGATATTAGATTTTTCATGTCCATTAAGATTTGCTTTATATAGCTGGGTGCTGCCTTGTTTGATGCATACATGTTTATGAGTGTTAACTCCTCCTGTTGAATTTTTCCCCTAACCAGTATATAGCGGCCTTCTTTATTTCACTTGATCATTCTTGGTTTGAAGTTGACAACTGTCTGAGAATAAGATTGCTACCCTGCTTTTTTCACAGGTTCTGGTACGTGTAGTATTGTTTTCCATCCTTTGACTTTCAGCCTGTTAATATCTTTATGAGTTAAATGTGTTTCTTGTATACAGCATATTGTTGGATTTTGTTTCCTAATCCACTGTACCAGTCTATTTCTTTTAATTGGTGAATTG
>NW_004524898.1:579675-583660 GCF_000260255.1 Octodon degus
TTAATTGTTTGCCCTATTTAGTTGGTTATTTCTGAATTCACTCTTGGAGTCCTGATCATTTTGGTTCCTCTCTACAACATCTTTCAGAAGCCTGTGTTGGGTGGGCTTTGTCATTATAAAATTCTTTAGTTGTTCTTTGTCATGAAAGTATTTCACTTCATCAAACTTGAAAGAGAGTTTTGCAGGGCATAGTAGTCTGGGCTTGAACATTTATCATGGAGGTCTTGAAGTACTCTGCTCCATGTTCTTCTTGCCTTCATGATTTGTGAAGAGAAATCAGCCGTAATTTTGATGGTTTTTCCTGTAAATGTGACTTGCTTCTTTTCTCTTGGCTTTCAGTATATTATTCTTGTGCTGGATTTCTGGGATCTTGACTAATATCTGTCTTGGTGTGTTTTTAATTGGGTTGAGGTTACTTGGCGTTCTGTATGCTTCAGTTAATTGAATGATAGATTGTTTCCTTATATTTGGAAAGTTTTCTGCTTACTTCTGCCCATATTTTTAATGTCATTTGTATTGACTCCTTTCTCATTGATGCCTATTAGTCTCACATTGTTCATCTTTACATCATCTTAGGTGTGATGAATGCTTTTTTTTCTGCATCCTAGTTATTTTTTAGAGATCTTTTCTTATCTTTTCACTAGCTGCAACAGCATCTTCAAGATCTGAAACTCTGTCTTCGCTTTCACTCAAATGGTTTTGCAAGCTTGTGTTTGAGCTTTTCAGTTCCTCTACTTCTCTTTGACTCTGCTTCATGCTATCTATTTCTTTCCTGTATTGCTCATTCAATGAATCCGTCATTTTTCTAATCTCCTCTATTTTTTTAAATAAATATCTTCTTTAGAAGCAGTTATTAATTCTTTTACTGCAGAGATATTTTCAGATTGGGTTTCTTCCTATATTTCGGTATTGGATTCTTTACTTCAGATGCTATGAGTTCTGAGAATTCTATTTTTATTTCAGAAAATAGTTCCACTCTGAGCTCCTTTATGACTTTCTGCTGTTGCTTATTTACTTTTGACTCTATTAATTCATACATTTGGGCTGAGCTAGTGTCCTCTGCACTTGTTCTGTGTAGGCATTGGGTTTCCTCCATATGTTTCTGCATTTGATTGTTTATTGCAGATGCTATTAATTAGGGGATTTCTTTTTTCATTTCCAATCTGAGTCCCTCTATACCGTTCTGCAGCTGTTTCTTTATTTCAGAAGCTATTGATTCATTGATTTCAGCTATGTGATTCCCAATTTGTTCTGTGCTAATGTCCTCTGCACTTGTTGTGGTTGGGCATGGGGTCTGAGATTGCATTTTGCTCATCTTTGTCATTTTTATAACCCTGTCTTCTGACTTTTGGTGTAGAGCTTTGGTGCAGTTATAACATTATCACCTACTGATATTTGGGTGCAGATCTACAAAGTTTGAATTCATCCAGTTGTGCCTGGCTTGGGTCTGGCTGCTCTGTTCAGCTCCTTCCTGCTGCTGCCCTTGGGAGTGAACCTGTTGGGCCCCTCTGGCAAGATGTTCTGCTCCAGGACTAGCTGAGTTGTTCTGTCCCCTACTCTCTCTACAGGGACTGCAGCTGCAGGGTTTCACCTCAGGCCACCATGAGAGGCCTGAGCTGAGTGTGAACAGGACAAGGTGGAGTAGGAGGGAGAGGAAGCTCTCCCATACACTCACCAGGCCTGGGCTAGGGCTGGATCTGGGGTCCTGAGAATGCAGCAGAATTTCGCACTCATTGAGTGGCAGTGGGGGGGACTTCGGAGTCATGGGGTGGTCCCAATTGGGTGGAAAAAGGTCTCACCCACTCTGTGCCTGGGCTTGGACCACACAGGTTCCACCAGCACAGGGTAGCCGGAAGCTCACCTACCTCTTGTCTTTTTTCTTATTGGTTTTATTTCCCTTTAAAATAAAATTCACCTTTCTTTTTTTTTCGATACTGGGGATCCTACTCAGGACCTTGCACTTGCCAAAGAGGTGCCTAAGCAGCTGTGTTATGTCCCCAGCCAAGAAATAAAATTTAAAAATAAATTTATTTTATAATTACAATGCCCATTGCTCTGTGTATATGATAACTTAAGATTTTTATAGTTAAAGAATATATATACATGTATATGTAATGAATATTTGCTAGGCTATATTTTTTCTCACAAATAATCTGAAATAACTGTTAAATACGTGAATAAATAAAAATGGAATTAATGGCTGATACATGTTCATAACAATATCTCAGTCATCAAGTGATGGACATAAATACACATACTCTTTGCCTCTTAAAGCTATAAAATGGTAAAAAATATTTGTTCACTTAATGTGTTTTTCTAAGTTGATTATGTATAAAACTGTGAGATTGCTTTCTTAGATTTACTAAAAGTTAATTCCATGCTTAAATATAATGTAAATATTATAAAATATATAGAGTCTGCTGAAAAATGTTTATACATTTCAGAAGTTCACTGTCCTAATAAATATCTGAGAACTACTGGCTACAGATGTGAGTACCTCTTGAAATTAGAGGATTCAAAGGTAGCTTGTATTAATCTCATGATATCGCAATAATTTTCTATCAAAACATTTATACAATGTTTTCTTTTTGGATTTACATATTTTGTAGGACTTTGTATGTTTAATATAGTTTCATCAATCTCTATCACTATAGTTCACTAACACTTTTTTTGCAAACAATTTGGTCCACAAACAGAAGCATTTGACAAAATTTTGAGGGGTTTTTTGCATACTCCTCATTGGATGATAAAACTTTCCTACACAAACACAAGCATGGCTATCTTACCCAAAATTGTAAAACAAATCAAGTTCATGAACCAAGATAGGTAAATTATTAGGACTGGAGATGTGCATGTCTGAAGAAAACTTTTCCTCTAAGTCAAAGCTTTAATGTTAAAAGTTTACATAATTAAGACTACATAAGTTTAATGCTTATAAAATAACCAAGTCCTCCTTCTATGCATCATATCTAGCTCTTAAACATGGAAAAATGATCAAACTTTTTAACATCTCCTTAAAACAGCTAATCAGATACAAAACATATTCTTCCTCTATTGGATTAGATTAAAGGAGTATTCAGTTATTCAATAAATGAGATACAAGTCAGCTTGGTGGTACACGTCAATACTCAGAGGACTAAAGGATAAGAATCACCGAATGTATGAGGCCAGTGAGGGCTACACAATAAGTTCAAGTCCATTCTAAATGATAAAGCAAGATCCACTCTCTAAAAGTCAAAATAAACAAATGGATGAATGAATGAATGAATGAATGAATGAATGAATGAATGAATGAACGAACGATACACATGCATATTGTGAAATAAGTCTATTTATGGTCAGAAATACAATGTCTTAATGTCTAGGAAGCATAAACATATTTTTTCATGCATGTCAGTATTATTCCATTATGTAAATTTGTTAAGGAAATTTAAAATTTGCCTTAAGAGCAAAAACTAAGTGAATATATGTAACAGATTTTCTCATAGCTCTGATGTGAATTATTACTAGCCTCTTGGTACAGTAAATGCATTTATATTCCACAAGTATGCAAGCTCTGTAAAACAAAATTTAAGAGAACATCTTACCATACTGGTATTCTCAAAGAAAAAAAAATTTGTGCAATGATAGAATTTTTTAAGCTTCTGTTTAAGTGAATATCACATAATTGTATTGTGAGATTTAGGTGTTCCTAAACATATCCACTGCAGACAGTAATAGTCTTATATTTAAAAATCAGGCTTTAGCCACCCATCACATACTTCTGTGAATATTTGCATTACACTCTACAAGATATTTTGTTTTAATTTTAAAGCTGTTTATTTGATACAGGTCTTGCTACACAGCTCAGACTCTTAGTGATCCTCCTATCTCAGCCTCCCCAGCTCTGGGATCACAGGTGTGCTGCACCACACTCGTTTTCAGTGGCTGGGGTGGTGCACCCCGGGTTCCAGGGTTGGCACCGTATGTGGTACCGGGGATGAAA
>NW_004524898.1:584145-585430 GCF_000260255.1 Octodon degus
TATTCTAGCAATGACAACTTGTTAATTTTGAGCTCTACACTAAATCTTTGTCATCTGCTTCAGACTTTATGCTTATGCTATCTAGAACAAATCTTTACAAAGGATCTTTAGGTCTACAAAATAGAGACCAGATACAGGTTCCTTCTCTTATGCTTAAAAAAAGTAATGGCCAAATAGTTACAAAGAGAGAGATACTTTATTATATTTTCTCATCACTTATACTGAAATTTTTTAAATTGATGGCTTTCACAAAGAGGAAGTGTCTACACTCTTAAACTCCACCTGCCTTATTAAGGTAAATACATCAAAATATATACAGGCTAATATTAAATATAACAGGTTTCTGCCAAATGGCACCAAACTCTACCATTTTTGTGTCACTATTCTTCACTATTCCACTTTATATTTCTCACATATAATGGCTTAATGGGGTTATAAAATCAAGATGGAACATCAATAACTTGCTAATGTCTTTGCCCCCCTTTCTAGATTATGAAAAATAATGGTGTAATAAAACAACACGAGCCATCAGCTTTTCTTTCATTTTGATCAGTACTGGGGAAACTTTGTATCCCTAAGAAGGCACGATCAAAGCTCCTCTTCAGACTGCACTGATTATAAGAAAAATGCCTCCCTCAAAACACTTCAGAATGAAGGATAAAAGTATCAGGTGGCAAAAGATGATAGGATATAAAAACAAAAGAGACAACAAGGAGAGTGATAACTAAAATTGTCATTGTCAAGGAATGGACACTGCCCCTTCTCCTACAGAGCTGCAGTTACCCAAGGTGACCATATCTGCATTCCCTTTAGGTTCGGCTTGTTCTACACCTATCACAGCCAAAATTCCTTAGGAATATTCTATGGCCATGAATTGGCTTAGCTGAGAAAATAACAATAACCTTATCCTGCATTAAAAGAACAAGTTAAAATAATCAAGAGAATGTTTAAATTAGCTTTTTATTTTTATTTTTTTAAATGTACACCAATACATGCTAGCAAGCAGCCAGGTTTCAGGTAAATTTTCCTGATGCTGCCACCATGTAGAAGGATAAATATCCCGAAATCAAGGCAATACCTCTTTTTCACTCTCTTCAGAGTCTGCCTGGTATTTCTTAGAGTGCACACCTTTGAACTTCTGCCCAATAAGACCCTCATGTGCCTTTTAATGACTAGTCCTGAAAATTCACTGTCAAGGAGTGGAGGCTGTGAACCTGCAAAGAGGTTCAACAGATGTGGTGAGTTACATTCCTCATGTCAGCTCTGAGAACCACCGAAAACCCTG
>NW_004524898.1:592895-594783 GCF_000260255.1 Octodon degus
GGGTCTGGAGTGTACAAGGGGGTGCAGGAGAGTGGGGAAGCTCTCCCACACACTTGCATTGCCTAGGCTTGGTCTGGGACTGGATGCATGTAGGGTTCCAGAGTATGGAGAATGATCTCACTCACGCAGCTGGCCTGGGCTTGATCCACAGAGGTCCTGTGGCATAGGGAAGCCAAGAAACTCTCCCTCACACTCTCCAGGACTATGCTTGGGCTGGCTCCAGAGTGGTGGAAGAGTCCCAAAAAGGAGGAGGAAGGTCTCACTCAAGCTGCTGGGCTGGCTACAGAGGTGGGGGCATCCTGAGAGCACAGAGGAAGGCCTCGCTCACGCCATGGTCCTGGGCTGGATCTGGTGGGTTGGAGGGGTCCTGAAGTGTGGAGGAAGTTTTTGCTCATAAGGCAAGCCTGGGCTGGATCCAGAAAGGTCCAGCGGGCACAAGGGAGCCCAGATACTCTCTCACACCCTCGCTGGGCCTGGGCTTTGGCTGGCTACCAAGGGGTAGAGGGGAGAGGTGGACGGGTCCCCAGAGCATGAAGGAAGATCTTACTCATGCTGTCGGGGGTGGATTAGATTTTGATGGTGAGTCAACGGCTTCCTCCCTTCACTGAAGAATCCATTATGAACAGATTCCCCAGGCCCCAGACCAAGACCTTGGAGCGTCTGTGCAGCCAGGGCGCCCACCTCAACACAAACCTCCAAGTGAATCACTGTGTCACCCAAAGAGGGATGAGGGTCCACTGTGCCAATGTGGACAAAATGGAACTTGCACTCAGTGCTCTGATGCCTTTGGAGAATATCAAATTTTGTCATCAAACCTCCATTGATGTTGAACATGGCATGGGTTCCATCAGGGGTCTAGAACTGAACCTTCCTAAAGGGCTGGAGGAGCTGTGCAAGAAGGTTGCCATGTAGGCTGGAGAAGCCCTCAACTGCATTGCCAGTGAGGCCCAGGCAAGGCTGCCTGATCCACTAATCACAGTGGTGCAGGCATCCAGGACAACGTTCCACCTCTAACTTCTGGTAAGATCAAAAGGAAAATTTATTAAGAGGCAGCATTTAATAATGTACCAATTATATCTTATCTTAATCAGGGAACCATTAATTAAATTGTTATGGGTTCCATTGTTTAGAATCCAAAGACATCAAGCTGCTGTGCCATCTGGAACCTTCCAACACCTCCCTGTCTGATGTCTCAAGTGTGTCACACTCACAGAAAGCCCTGCCACCCACTCCCAGCCCACCAACAGGCCTGGCCCAGCTGCTGCTCTGCCTGCACTGTCTCCCACATAGGACGTTTGCACAGGCTTCTCATCATCCGTCTACCCCTCCAAGGCCCACCAAACACCTCTGCTCATGCAGGCATCATGGCTTGTGCATTTCTACCCTGTCTGCCTCACCCTACAGCCAGACTTCCTTGCGGTCCATCCATAGCCCCATTAATCCTCAGTCCTTGAGCCATAGAAGGCCATCATCCCAGAGGATGTCAGGCAGGGAACCATTCGTCTTCCTCCATAGTCTGTGGTGGCCCCAGCAAGCATCCAGGAGATGCTTCTGTACTCCAAGGTACAGATGTTCACTGGTGTCCAATGGGGTGAAGAAAACTCACTACTGTACCTTTTGTTCCCTCCCTCTTGTGAGAAAACAGTGGAACAGGGACAATGGTAGACAAATGCTGAGGAGGACAGGGAAAAATCCAAACAATGAAAACTTTTGAGTTGCTTGCCTTGGTCCAGCAGCCATCTTCTTAAAGATGAATGGGTCCCTGTTTGGGTTCAATAGAACAAGTGAGGGAAGATCCCATGTCTGAGCCTTCTCAGGACAGCCCCAAGCACTACTGAGGTATTCACTTGGTCATACTGGGTGGAAGAAGCCACAGATAAATCTCAGC
>NW_004524898.1:595952-597909 GCF_000260255.1 Octodon degus
TCTATTCATTGTAGAGATGAAATCTGAATTTCATGAGGCATCCCATATTTACCAGACTGTCCCATCACAGAAAGACACATCTGGGGTCACGGAGCTACTATGGCCTCAGGACTCATGGTCCAGTGCTCCACCCCACTGCTGCTGGGCTCCAGGTGTAAGCATGCTTACGGGTGGGCACCAGCACTGGGGACCTCAGCAGCAGCACAGAAATCATCTGCTCTCCTCCTTTCGCAGGGACCCCACTCACCTGCCAGGACTGGAAGTGCTGGGGGTCAGTGCACACTCCACGCCCAGGCTCACAGGACACCAGGTCTTGCAGGGCATGGGTGACACTGTACACAGCCAGGTATGCAATGTCCGCTCTACTCACATCCTGGTTGCTAATGGCCTCTCAGACTCTCATAACCTGAGCACAGTGGCATATATCCTGTCACTCTGCTGTTCCCATGAGGTCACCTGAACCCAAGGGTGGCCTCCCAGAACCTCCCCAGGAACATGTCTTCTGGGGCCTGACTTGGGTGTAGGCTGTTGAAGAACTCAGGGAACCCATGTACCTGGATGCTGTGACACAGAAGGCTGAATAAACTGCGCAAGACCTGAGAGATCCCTGGCATGGCCAGAGCAAGTGCCATATGCAGGAGACTGTCACTGACCCAGACCTGGCCCAGGACATGGAAACCCAGAAAGATCTGAAGGATGAGCTTTATGTTGGAATTGTTCAGGAAGATCAGGAAGCCTGTGGAAGTGCTGCTCTGCATCTTCTGCACCACAGTGTGGATTTTCTCAGGGGAGTTCTGGGAAGGGACAGGAACTCAATGCAGACACCTGCCTCTCCCAGCTCCCTCACAGCTAGAGCACCTGCCTGCTGCCCAGAGTCATCTTCCTGGGCCAGGATGATGACACAGGATCACCCCAGGTGCAGCACCAGCTGGGTCACAGCATGTGAGTATATGAGGACAGAGTATGCAGGAAGAAGGGAAACTGGGTTTTGTCACTGAGGATGGGCAGTGATGATGAATAACTGACCAGCGGAGAAAAACAGGGCACAAGACAGGACCAGCATTCAGACACTTGCTTGGCAAGGGTCTCAACTTTGGATGCAGAAACAGGAAGACTGGGGGAGCAAGTCACGTAACCAGTTACCAACCATCTCTCCAGATTTGTCCCTCTAAGAATGATGTCCCATACTCATTTTCAGTCCTTGGCAACAAAGCAGCTGGGCCCCATGCTAGGTCAGAGGCGTGGCAAAATTACTCCTTTAAGAAACATGAAGGCAAAAGGCTGGGGAGATGGCTCAATAGAATAGGTGCTTCCCTGGCAAGCACAAGGGCCTGAGATCATCCCCATTCTGCCGAAAAAATAAAAAGAAACATGAAGGCAAGACACAGATGAGCAGTCTAAATCACAACCAAAGCCCACATTATGTTGCCTGAAGACACAGCTCATCACAGAGATACACAGACTAGGTGGGAAAGCATGCTCCCTGCAGCAGATCCCCAGAGCAAGAGGGGATAACCAGGCCAATCTTCAAAAGACATGAAAACTACTCACAATTGACCAAAAAGGGAACAACAACAGCACGAGATAAGGATTGTAGGTGTATATGCAATAAAGGGCTGCCAACTGAATTTATTAATTATTTTACTTATTTATTTCAAAGAGGGTACAAAATAGCATTAAAAAAGAAAAATGAGAGTCACAGCCCAGGCGCAGCGTGGGCTGGACACTCTCCCAGCCCCTTGGGCCGCCTGCCACCACTCCGCAGTGCCTCCCCCACCCCACCCGCCGAGTAGGATTTTCTGCCGAGTTCCGGGAGCCCCAGACCCAGTCCTAGCCCAGGTCCAGTGAGTGTGCAGAGAGCTTCCTGTTACACTGCGCCGGCGGAACCAGTCCCAGCCCAGACGCAGCGTGGGCCGGACCCTCTCCCAGCCTTTTGGGCCGCCCCCCACCACTCCGC
>NW_004524898.1:603107-611274 GCF_000260255.1 Octodon degus
TCTGTAGTTATGTTTAAATAATGTTTTAACATAAATTTATATTTGTTTATAAAATATCCAAAGAAATTAAAGAATAAACTTGTAAAAATTTTTACAAAAAAAACAGAAAAATGACATGTGATACAGCATTTCACCTAACAAAACAATATAAATTTCACAGTATCTGTTGTAATGTGTAGTGTTGTCTTCCAACTACTGGTTCATACTACCAGACATATGCATGTAACATTGGAAGGAAAAGAAAAAAAGTAAGAAATATATAAGTAATCAAGAAAAGAAAAAGCACAAACAACTAAAAGGAAAAAGACAAAACAGATTAACCATTAATTCTCCTTTACACAGCCCAGCAGTAATGCAGAGTACAGTGGTCCAAACCATCCTGCTCACATACATCGATAAATCTCTTTCTTCCACTCCCTCTGCTGTCCGTCTCCCCAAATCAGTGACTCTTTCCTTTGAATAAGTGCATTCCCTTTTCCCAGTATCTCTTGTACCCTTCAGATTTTGTTTTCTCTTTCAGGATCTCACACTAAGGAGACAATATGATGTTTGCACAGGTGGGTATGATTTACTTCACCTAAGTGCATAGTGTCTAGTTACATCCATTTACCAATATCACTCAATGAAATTGAAAATGGAATAAAATACCTACCAACAAAAAAAATCAAAGTCCTGATGAATTCACAGGTGAATTCTGCAAAGAAATGTAAAGAAGGTGTAATGCCAACTCTTCTCCATGTCTTCAATGAAGTTAACAGGGAAACAATTCCCTCAAACTCATTCTTGGAGAAATATTACTCTGATACCAAAACCAGAGACAGACCCAAACTAATAACTAAATTACAGACTGAGCTCCCAAATGAACAGAAATGAAAACAAATCCTCAATAAAATCCTACCAAACGGAATGCAGCAAATCATCAACAACATTGTACATCATAACCAAATAGGATTTCATTTCAGGAATGGTGCAATCTATGCAAATCCATAAATGTAATACACCACATCAACAGAGACAAAAACAAAAATTACATGATTATCTCAATAGATGGAGAAAAAGCTTTTGAAGAAGTTTACCACTCATTTGTGATAAAACCCTACAAAACGTTGGAATAGATGGTTCTTATTTGAACTTGGTATAACCCATCTATGACAAATCAACAAACAACATCATACTAAATGGACAAAACCTGAAAGCCTTCACTTTACAATCAAGAAAAATACAAGGATGTCCACTGTTACTACTCTTATTCAATATACTTCTGGAACATTAGCCAGAGCAATTCAGTAAGAAAGAGAAATAAAAGGAATAATCATTGGAAAGGAACTATTTAAACTATTATTATTCACAGATGACAAGATACTGTATGTAGAAGGCCCCAAAGACTCCACAAAGAGACTCTTAGACTGAATAATCAACTTCAGTTGACCAGTGAGGTGCAACATTTTTTCACATATTTATTTGTCATTTGTATTTCTTCATTCATGAAACTTATATTCATCTTATTGCCTACATCTGGATTGGATCTTTGAATTTGGGGGACCAGAGAGAAAAGTGAGAGAAAAAAGTTACCAAGGAAAGAAGTGTGTCATACTATCTTCATTTCGAGAGGACATGATCCTCTATAAAAAAGATCAAAAAATGGACCTGATGATGAAATGTACCTAGATAGCAGATTACAAAGTAGATTAAAATTTAATACTAAAGAAAAACTAATAACCATTAACAGCCTTTCTACACACCAGCAATGAGCATGCAGGGAAAATAATCAGGAAAGTGATTACATTCATCCTAACTAAATAATATTCAATAATGTATTTAGGAATAAATAAAAGTGGCAGAGCTGCATAATAAAAACTATAATATTCTGAATAAAGAAGAGAAAGAGGTCACTAGAATAGGGGAAGACATCCCTATTCTTAGATAGGCAGACTCTCACATAAGGTCTATACCCAGAGGCAACAGGACCAGGCCCTAAAGAGAGGTGAAGCTCTGACATGCCCAGTGTGGATGACCTAACTATGCCCAGGGAAGATGCTGGCCCTAGCCACACACTGTCCAATTCCATTGTAGGAAATGTCCATGAATTCAGGCCACAGAGATGCAATGCAGGCCGGTGGTCCTGGGCCGGGTGGTGCACTGCAGGACCTACTGTTTGGAGGTTGATTGCAGGGAGAGGGAAATATCCACAGTGATGGTGGCCATGGTTGCCACACTGGGCATGCTGAAAGCCACCGAGGTGCTCACATTGAATGGATGAATTCATGCCAGATATTACATATCATGGGAACAGGAGAGGCCAATGGAGCACATGCCAGCAAGGCCATTGGGGCACACAGCCTCATGCCTGCACCGGCTGCATGCAGTCTCCAACTGGGACTGGGCAACTCAGGTGTGTAGGAAAGGAGCTGAGGTCTTAGAGAGACAGCCCTCACCTCAGTCACCAAATCCCAAGGTCAATAGAAGTCTCTGTCTCTCCCTGAATCCCTTATCCACTGAAAACCTAAAGCTTTGGGCGACTACTGAAGACTTTAGGTAGTAGATGGCCAAGCTGAACAGAGCACAAACAGGCCCAAAGATATGCTGCTCCTGAGGGGGCTGCACAGTGTTTGGTGACCAGGTGTTCCCATAGCTTCAGGCGATTGAGGACCCCCAGGAAGGTCCCCCACAAAATAAGTGTGGGGATACCACACACTTGTTCTGGGGTGCCTGGTCCCACAATGGGTTGGGCTAATGAGACTTGGCACAGAGCTGGAAAGTCACGCTCCTCACTTAGGAGCTGCTGCCACGGCTCTGGAAGGGAAGGAAGCTACCAACACAATCAGTGCTGCATGTGTGAGAGGACACAGGGTCTCACCAGATCTGACCATTATGTTCAAGGTCAGCTACGCACCGGAGCACAAACTAAACAGCAAGAACCTTGAGAATTTAGCAGGACCCGGGCCTCCTGAGCCAACTCGTGGATACAAACAACGTCTGCAGTCTCAGAATGAACGACTTCAGACCTCACCCAGCACTGGGAAAGGGAGAGAGCCAGATCCAAGTGAGACCCACACCCCAGAGAAGCCAGACTCCTGGCCTGTACCGAGGAGCCCCCAGCACAGATAGGGTGTCAGAAGCCTTTCTGCAGATGTGCGCTCTCAGGACCAGGCTTGCCTGACCACCATGACCTCACAGCAGACACTGACAGCAACTCCCCCACCTAGGAACCCCATTCCTGCCTTTCTGGCCCTGACCACCACAACAGTTCTGCCTCAACCTCACTTGTTTGTGAAATTGGGTTTTCATTAGATTTCATTTGGAAAAAGTTTGCTGCTGTTTACAAAAGGTTCAGAGATGTTCACCTCTCTCTAGTCAGATACCAAGTGGCTCCAGGTGATAGGTGTCCTGAGATGTCAGGGCTGTCCCTCCTGACTCCAGCGCAGACTCAGCGAGGTGGTCACAAAGGCCAATTCCCGAGGGGTCACAGAGCTAAAAGTTCGCAATGAGCCACCACTGCCATTTGTGCCGAGTCATTTCCAACTTGGAGAACGGGACACAGGGGACACCCACAGAAGGGCTTGCCTCACAAGAATAACAGCCTTGGGCCTCACCTGGGTCTTGGGGCGTCTGGGCAGAGCCAGCGCTGACACCAGCCCTCTCAGGCCAGAGGCACACAGGCAACAGAGGCACAGCTGGACGCCGTGCAGGGAGCTCCTCTCCTCCCAGGACAGTTTCCAGGCTCTGTTGGTTTCTCCCAGCTGCACTCCCCACGATGGCTCCTGAGGGCCTTGACTGCTGCGCTTCCTCTGTGCCCAGGAGGCCAGGACAGACACACGGCTCGCAGCACACAGCTGTCCAGGGTGTGCTGGGCTTGTCCCGGGCAGCTGGGTCCACGCCTTGCCAGCGCTCAACCCAGGCTTCCTCCTGTCCTCAGCAGCCCCACCCAGCTCCATCCCAGGCTGCGCCCTCTCCCTGAATCCTCTTCTCACACCCGATCTGAAGTCGAGTTTTTAAAATAAATACTTTGAATACATTTCCATGTATACTTTTACAATGCACTACACAGTGATGGAAAGTTGGTCATTTAAAGAGGTTTGGTGCTAGAATTAAGTCTACATATGACCCAAATAGATGTTGGGACATAATCCAACTAAGATAAGTTATTAGAATTTATGGCACTTAGCATAAGCATGCCTCAGTTACACTATTGTGACATGCTCACACTAGAAAGCATTCATTATTTTTTTGAAATCCATATTCACCTAAAAATTTTCCTCTTTTATTTGCTCAATATAGGGCCAGGGAGATGGCTCAGCAGAATAAGTGCTTGCCTGGCAAACACAAGGGTCTCAGTTCAATCCCAGGTTCTGAAAAAAAAAAAAATAAAGATCTATTTGCTCAGTGTGGCCAACCCATTCTCCATATATTTACACAATACACACTCATATTAAAAATTATATATTATAAGATATATGTGAGAACTAGTCAGCAGACATGCTCCTGAAGGCCTCAGTTTTCAGTGTACAACTCTCTGAGCCACTATGGCTCACCACAGATTCCATGCAATCCCACTACTCACCTCAGCGACCAACACCACATTTCAGCACAGCTGTGACTTCCTGTGCCACTGTGTGACCACAACTCCCAGCATCCCACACAGTGACTGAAGGTCAAAACTCCCAGCATCCCTCAAAACTCTACCTCCACCAACTTCCTGGTCTACACCATGCCCATAAAACACCCTCCTATCTCCACTTGCAGGCACATGCTTTATTTCCCAGAAGCCTTCAGGGCGTTTGTGGCCAGGCCTCGCACATTGCAGCGTATGCAGATGTTGCTCCCTGGAGAGGACAGGTACTGACCAAGTATCTACAATGGTAGGAGCAGCCAGACATTGGCAGGGTTCCCTTGCTGCCTTCCAGGGCCCTGAGTAAACCCAAGCCTGTGTTAGCCTGCTCTGGGCCTCAGGTGGCTCCGCACCTGGGCAGAGCTGAGTGCTGTCACCCAGTGCCCAGTCCTGCTCCCAGGAGCCGTGTGCTACAAGTACGTCTATCCTGTGTGTGTGGAAAATGTAAATATGAGTGTGTCTGGGAAAGTGTGTGTCAATAATGATGTCCCAGACACCCCTTGTAGTGCAGAGCCTGTGTTGGGAGGTGCAGACTTCCTGGGTGAGTGCAGTCCAGCGCTGTGAACGTGGACTACAAACCCAGCAAGGTGTGCTCTTCGTGTCCCCTGCAGAGGAGCCTCAGGTTACACGTGGGGAGCGCAAGGGCGACGCCCTCCAAGCCGCTCCATGCCTAGCTTTAGAGTGTCACTTGGAGTGTGTAAGAAAACTGGTGTTTTTGCTTTGTGCATTCCCCACCTGCTTTTCTGGGAGAGATTTCCCTCTCATATTAGCTTCTGCCAAAAGACTAATTTCTGGGACAGGCGGTAAGCACCTGTTAAATTTTTCAATTTGATAAAATTTCAGACACTGTAAGGAGTGGAATCTATGCTGCACTCCATGTAATCATTGTGCTCCATTAGAGTTTAGTTAGCTTAAACATGCACATGACCAGCCAGGCAGGTGGCCCACACCTGTGCTCCCAGACTGAAACAAGAACAGGCAGGAGGGTGGCAAGTTCGAGCCCAGCCTGGGCTGCAGAGCAAGACTCTATCTCACACAACAAACAAAAACAAATTCATGAAGCCCAGTTAGCTTAGGTCTCAGATAACAATGCATTTTTTGTTAGTACTACTGTTTCAGATTTAGAATATTAATAATTTTTAACACATTAATGAAGTAATATAACTCTACACCAGAGTAGTGCTGCCAGACTTAGGAAAAATGTAGAAGGTTCAGTGAAATTTAAATTAAAAGAAAAGGTATGGTTACTGTTCATTTTTAACATATTACTGTATTTAAAACATTTTAAATATATTTTACTTTTTTTTTTTGCCAATACAGCCCACCCTGAGGGCTGGGCAGGCAAGGCATGTGGTGTCAGGGATGGAACCGCAGTGCACTGGGCCTGCCTACACTTCCCTACGCAGGTGCTTTAGACTGCTGGGTAAGGTCCTGTGTTCAATCCCTGGTACTGCAAATAAATAAATTAATTAATTAATTAATTAATTTAAAAAAACATGGTTTATATTGCTCTTGGTAATCTTGAACTCACCAAGATACACAGGGTGGACGTGAACTTATGATCCCCTGACTCAGCCTCTAGTCTGGATTAAGTGTGGCTCCATCTGTCCATCCCTCTGTCCTTGGGCCCCATGTAGCACCCCAATCTCCTGGCCCCCAAAAACCTCCCTTCTCCCTCCCAGCACCTCAGACAAGGACTGGAGTGAAGGAGCTGGTGCCAGCTGTGAAGCCCAACCGCACTGCCCCTAGTAGAGACCGGCCAACTGCCTGGCCCTCTGTGGCTGAGTGCTCCTGATATCCCCACATGTGCCACAGATGGTGCAGACACCCTGACCTGAGACACTCTCATCCACAAAGATATCACTCCCCACCCCCAAGTACACAGACACCCCCAGTCCCTGGACCAACCAAACTCCAACCACAACTTACTTCCACCCATGTGTCCCACGTCAGGACCCTCCACCCCAGGGTCCACCTGGGTCCTGCTTCTTAGCATAGAGAGAAGATGCTGCCTGAGACCTCCAGAGGAAACCACTTGGACCTGGGAGGTGAGAACTCAGGCATTTGCAAAAGCATGTATGCAAAGCTGGATGTGGAGATGCACACTTACGATCCGAGTTCTCGGAAGCCTGAGGCAGAAGGATCAAGTGACTTGGAGGCCAGCCTGTTCAATATTGTGAGTGAGAGCCCATCAAAAAAAAAAAAAAAAAGGAAAGGAGAAAGAATAAGCATCAAAAAAAAGTTTTCTTTTTCTGTATTTTAAGGAAGGGTCTAAAGGTTGTCCAGAGTCTCACTACTAGGTCAGACTTGTAGTGATTCACCTGTATACAGCCTCACAAGTGCTGGGGTTACAGGCACACGCCACAGCTCCCCGTCTCAACTGCCCTCTGAGCATGCCTCAGAGGTGGGCTCAGTGCTGCAGGCCCAGGGATGAACCCCCAGGCCCTGCACCTGCTCGCAGGAACTTCAAACCACTGAGCTATTTGGCCGGCCTCCAACAAGTTTTTAGACTCATTTTGTTTTTATTGCTTTTAGGGATGTAGAATTTCCCTTTTCTAATGTTTGTGACTGTTATATAATTCTCTTGTTTGTTTTACTCCTTAATAGGACCTTTTAATTCAAATTCTTCTCTGCCTTCTCATCTTATATTTCTCTATATTTCAGTTTTTCTATATTCTCCTATTCCCTGCCTCATCATCTTTACTATTACCATTATAAGTTATTCTGAATTTTTAGATATTCAGTGACCCGTATGCTATTATTACTGACCTATATTCCATTGTTCATGGTTATTAGGTATAGCATTTAAGAGATATTTGCTGTATGTCAGTGTTTTCTACATTATTTCTGATTATCAAATATTACCCAAAAAAGATAATAAAAATGCACCACTTGTAATCAGCAGTTCCTTTCCTTTTACGAAACACTAACTTGATTGAGGTGTATATTTCATAACACAATACTCTGTTGTAATGAAGGGTAATAATTTTAATACCATTGCACATTAGACAGCCATGACCAACATCAATGTGAGACCCTCATCCTCTGAAAAGAAAGCCTGCACCCATTCATACCTCATCACCGGAACCATCATTCACCTAATAAACACCAAAAAGTCAAAGCATTGTCCATGGCCATCCCTAAGATATTTCAGACAACTAAAATCTTACATTATGAGGTACTGGCTTTCTTTATTGTCAAAACATTTTAGAGGTTCATCTATACTGTACTACCAGCAGGCCCTTTTCTTGTGAAGTACTATCTAATTCATGAGCAGTTCATATTTGTGTGCCAGTGTCTCACACGGATGGATACTGAACCCTCCAGGTGCACACAGACACCAGCAGTTCAATGCAAGGATCCTGCTGTGCTCTGGAGACCGGGCTCACGTGGGCTATTCTCGTGTCCTGGAGAAGAGGCTGTTCCCAGGAGAATCCCACAGCGGTTCTAAGCCCACGGTCCTGACCTCAAACTGCGTGCGGTATTCCTTTCAGGCTTCAGCAGGATGAGGTAGCACTTGGGGAGGAAGATGCCCCCCAGCAGCCCTGCCGTAGAGGC
>NW_004524898.1:611889-619866 GCF_000260255.1 Octodon degus
TTGGTTGGTTGGTTGGTTGGTTGGTTGTTTTGTGGGTCTTTTTTATTTTAGGGAAGGGTCTAGAGAGTGTTCAGGGTCTCACTACTAGATCAGACTGGTAGTGATTCTCCTGTATACAGCCGTACAAGTGCCGGAATTACAGCGCACATCAACACGCCCTGTCTCAGTTGCTGTCACAGCAGGCCCTGGAGGCGGGGCTGCCAAGGCAGGCCCATGATCAAACCCAGGGCCCCTGCCCCTGCTTGCAGGTACTTTAATCCACTGAGCTATTTGGCCGGCCCTCAAGAAAAGTTTTTCTATTCATTTTGTTTTTATTGTTTTTAGGAATGTAGGATTTCCCTTTTCTAATTTTTGTGACTTTTGTATAATTCTCTTGTTTGTTTTACACCTTAATAGGATCCTTTATTTCACATGCTTCTCTACCTTCTCATCTTATTTTTCTCTATATTTCAGTTTTTCTATATTCTCCTATTCCCTGCCTCATCATCTTTACTAGTATCATTATAAGCTATTCTGAATTTTAGATATTCAGTGACCCATATGCTATTATTACTGATCTATATTCCATTGTTCATGGTTATTAGGAATGGCATTTAAGAAATATTTGCAGTATATCAGTGTTTCCTACATATTTCCGATTATCAAATATTACCAAAAACAGATAATAAAAATGCACCACTTGTAATCAGCAGTTCCTTTCCTTTTATGAAACACTAACTTGATTGAGGTATAAATTTCATAACACAATACTCTGGTGTAATGAAGAGTAATAATTTTATACCATTACACATTAGACAGCCATGACCAACATCAGTGTGAGACCCTCATCCTTTGAAAAGAAAGCCTGCACCCATTCATACCTCATCACCGGAACCATCAGTCACCAAATAAACACCACGAAGTCATAGCATTATGTCCATGGCCATCCCTGAGGATATTTCAGAACACTAAAATCTTACATTATGAGGTACTGGCTTTCTTTATTGTCAAAACATTTTAGAGGTTCACCTATGCTGTACTACCAGCAGGCCCTTTTCGTATGAAGTACTATCTAATTCATGGGCAGTTCATATTTGTGTGCCAGTGTCTCACACGGATGGATACTGAACCCTCCAGGTGCACACAGACACCAGCAGTTCAGTGCAAGGATCCTGCTGTGCTCTGGAGACCTGGCTCACGTGGGCTATTCTCGTGTCCTGGAGAGAAGGCTGTTCCCAGGAGAATCCCACAGCTGCTCTAAGCCCAGGGTCCCGACCTCAAACTGCGTGCGGTATTCCTTTCAGGCTTCAGCAGGATGAGGTAGCACTTGGGGAGGAAGATGCCCCCCAGCAGCCCTGTTGTAGAGGCCAGGATGGAGAAGACCTCCACAGTTACCATGGCCTTGCCCCGTGCACTGTGGTACAGGGGCAGGAAGGCTGTCCACACGCTGCAGAACAGCAGCATGCTGAAGGTCAGGAACTTGGTCTCATTGAAGGCATCTGGCAGGCCCCGTGCCAGGAAGGCCACACAGAAAGTGCCTATGGCCAGGAGGCCCAGGTAGCCCAGCACGCAGGAGAAGGCCACACCAGAGCCCTCCTGACACTGCAGCACGAGGCGGCCAGGCTCTGATGCTGCATCCTTCTGTGGGAATGGTGGGGAGGTTGCCAGCCAGACCCCACACAAAATGACCTGCACCAAGGAGGAGACCAGGACCACGGAGGAGGAGGCACTGGGAGCTAGGCACAGGCAGACCCTGTGTCCCGGCCTGGTGACCCTGAAGGCCATTACCACAGTGAGGGTCTTGGCAAGGACACAGGACACGGCCACAGTGAACACCACGGCAAATGTGGTCTGGCGTAGAAGGCAGGAGACGTGTGAGGGGCGGCCAAGGAACAGTAAGGGACTCAGGGCGCAGAGGGTCAGGGAAACCAGGAGCACATAGCTGAGGGCCCTGTTGTTGGCCCTGACCACAGGTGTGTGCCGGAACCTCAGGAACACCCCGAGCACCAGGCACGCCAGGCCAGCCAGTGCCAGTGCCACCAAGGTCAGCGCAAGGCCCAGGGGCTCCTCAAAGGCTAGGAAGGTCTCTGTCCTGGGCAGGCAGCGGTCTCTGGCCTGGCTGGAGTACTGCTCCTCAGGGCACCGCAGGCAGCTCTTCATGTCTGTGGAGACACAGAACCCGTGTTGGAGGTCCCCTTACACAACAGCAGCTTTGCAGGGGCTCCTTCTGCACCAGGCCCTCCGGGAGCAGCTCTCATTGGTCCATACCTATGGATTACTCTTAGTTATCCTTAAAGTTAGGGTGACATTAAGGCCAAAAGTAGTAGGAAAACTGCAAGCCATGTTTATTTGTGTGACTTTAAAATAATGCTCAGGGGTGGCCAGATAGATCAGCAGATTACAGCACCTGCTTAGGTGGATGTAGGGACTGGGATTCAATCCCCATATGCCATATGGCCCTGCCTCCAGGGCATGCTAGATGGCCATTGAGACTGGGCACGGTGGCTTGCACCTATAATCCCAGTGCTTGAGAAGCTGAAAACAGGAGGATCACTGCAAGTCAAATCTGTGTAGTGAGGCTCCATAGGCCCTGTACTAAATATAAAAATGAAAAACGATCAATAAATAGAAGAAAATAATGCTCTGTTTTTATGCAAGAAATTGAATCCAACGCCTTTTTGATGAGCTACTTCCTCAGCTCCTTTCTTAGACTTTCTTTGACCCAGGGTCTCCTGCGTCACTATGTTGGCTACACTGGGCTAGAAGTAGTCCTTGTTCGATTGCAAGTATTTTGGTCCCCATCTTGTCTTTAAAAACGCATTTGTTTAAATCATGATATTTGGAACTTTAAAAGATGTTTGTAATTACAGAAAGGAAAATTTAACATGAGCACATTAAGGTTCAGTACGGTCATTGGCTTAGTCCTTTCCAATATACCTGGAATCCACAGAAGAACAGGGCATAACAACCGCAAAAATGAAAAACTGGTGACCAAGAAGGTGACCATTCATGAATCCAGGAGAGAGGACCCAAAATAATCCCATCCTGACACAAAGATCTCAGACTTGTAACTCCAGAGCTTAGACAAGATGCATTTCTGTGCCATAAGAGTCCAAAGATTGTAGGATTTATCACCAAAAACCCGTGTGAGTGGGTGTCATACAAATCTAAAGCAAAAGAGATCATGAGGTGCACAAAGATCTCCGGGCCCTCCAAGGACAAAGGTTAAGCCTGAGGGTCAGAGCATGGTGACCTGGGCAGGCCACCCTACACTAGGCCTGGCAGAGATGAGAGTGCATATGAGGGGAAGATGCCTCGGGTACCATTTCCACCATAGCTGCACATGGGCTGCAGGTCAGGACCCATTTTCCTAAGTACAACTGTGAGAGGGGAATGTAGCCAGGATCCACTGAAAGTTCCCAGAGGGTGGAGGCCCTGGAGCACACTGCAGGTGGGGACCTCAGGCCAAGTTACCCTTGCTGCCGAGAATGCAGCTGACCTCTCACCTCTCTGGTCTGCAAACTGTCCCTCAGGGCAGGGCCGGCACTCAAAGCAACAGTGAGGGGCTCCCAGCTGGGGGATCTGGCTGGATCCTGGTTCACAGCTGGTGCTGCACACAGAGCTCGGCACCTGGAGACGAGGTGCAGAGATCAGTAAAGGCCCTCCTTCCTCAGGACCCAGAAAAATCCTGACCCAGCAGAAATCAGGGTAGCGTCCTTCTTCCTGCACTAGTCATTGTGTGCAGAAAATGTCCTCCCTGCTCTCAGGCTCCACACACCGAAGGTGGACACATCAAGGGACTGAACATCCAGACTGGAGGATCATTGGGTTCCTTGGGATCATGACACTCAGCAAGGCCTTTACTCGTGGCCCTTACCTTTGCTCTTAATTCACTTATCTGAAACCTCAAATGCTGAGTCCACACCACCTTATATGCACATATGCAAAGTCTCCCACAGCCTGGTTCTTCATACTATTTCCAGACCCCACCTCCAAGGAGTAACATAGTGGAAGGTCTGGGTGCAGACACATGGAAGAGGAGTGGGTATTGTTTTCCTCGAAGGAAAAAAAAAGGGAAGCGGAGCATAGAGGTGCATGCCTGTAATCTCAGCACTCCCAAGGCTGAGGCAAGAGGATCACCCTGAGTTCAAGTCGAGTGTAGACAATATAGTGAGTTCAAGGTCAGCCTGAACTACAGATCAAGACCCTGTCTCAACACCAACCATTGATATAAAAAAAACCATGAAATCGGAACCCCAACATATACCAAGTAAAAAGCCCACAAGTCCACTGAATATGCAACTAACCCTGTAGGAAGCAGTCAAAGATGGAATCCTTATCTCCTAAGAAAAGTTAGGGCACCTTGATATAGATGCCTCAGAGAAAGAGCTAGCCCAGCTTGACTGGCAGGCAACTGGAGTGGGTCCTCAGGTAGAATATCCTGGACGCCAATACCAACAGAGTTGACATGTGACCCTGACTCATGGGAGAGGCCTGCTGTGCCTGTCAGTGGAGGACAGCTGTGGAGGAAAAGCTGTGGCCTAGCATGTCCTTGTGATCCTGACCCTGAGACAGAGGTAGAGAAGACCATGAAAGATTGCTGCTGGCCCAATTCACTTAACTAGTGTAGCTCTAATACTCTGGCTTGCTTGCTCACATTTTCATCCTGTATACAGTGTGAACCTAAAATTTTCACCCCTGGTGACATTCTCTGCCATGTTTTGTTGTTTTTTCCATTTTGGGAAAGGTATACATATTGTTCCCACGATGCCCTTCAACTTGTAAGTTTCCTGTCACAGCTCCCTGAGAAAGTGGAATAAAGGTATGCAACATTGTGCCCAGACCCATGATAGTACACTACACTCAGACAGCATAATTGAGCTAATGCTGCCCTGATTTATAGCCATTTCCACTTCAAGGCTCCACAGAGACAAGGTCCTTGAACCTGAGTTTCCCCACAACCAAGGCTGAGGCCTGAATCAATCTGTGCACCCAGAATACCTACCTGGACGTCATCCTTCAACTGGATCATCACTGTGTCTCCTGAAGTGGGATCTGGGTCCATTGTGCCAATGTGGACAAAGTGGAACTGGCCCTCACGGATCTGTTGTGCTTGGAGGATGTCAAATGCTGCCACCAAATCTCCATTGACATCAAACATGAGGTGAGTCCCATCAGGGGTCCGGAAGTTCACCTCTCTCAAGGGGTGAAGGAGCTGGGAAAAGAAGCTGACATGTTGCTTTTCCATGGCCTTGGATGAGTGACAGATGTTTGAGCCCTAGACAACACCAATTGGTGCAGGGGACCAGGAAAATTTTCCACTGTAACTTCTTGTGAAATTAAAGGGAAGATTCAAAAATGAGTCACATTTATATCATTCTTATTGCTGTAAGGTAGTCATTAATTAAATATTCCTTACTGTTCATGAAGGCAGAAACCCAGAACATCATCTCATCTCTGTCCCATCTTTGGCTACTGTTCTTTTTCTCCTTATTCTTAATTTTATATATTTTGTACAGAGTCTCACTATGCAGCTTTTACTCTTAGTGATCCTCCTGTTTCAACCTCCCCAGCACTGGGATTACACACATGTTCCACCATGTCTTGTTTTGGTGGCTGGCTCAGTGCACCCAGGACCAGGCCTGCACAGCAAGTGGAAACACAGATACACTTGGGTCCTTGCACTTGCATAGGAAGGTGGCCCTTAGCCTCCATGGCCCTTAGCCTTCTGTTCTAATCCAAGTTTAATGCATTCTCCCTTCAAGGTGACCACAGAAGGCCTTACCCTCTGTACTCCTGATTCCAGGAGAGACCCTTCACACAGCCCACCGACCGCCCTACCTGGGCTCTCCTCCTTGCAGTGACTTGGCGCAGGCTGCTCATGAGGCCACCACTCTTACCACGGAAGAAGCTTCCTGTGCAGGCTGGATCTCAGAACCATCCTCTTTCAGATCTAACCTGGGCCCTCCTGATTCCACTCCCCTCCATCCACCACAATGCATGCAGAGATCATATCGTTGTAGACTTCTAACCTCTCTGACATTCTAACCCAGAGACAGTCATTCTCACTCTCCATGAACTCAGAGCCACCTATGTTTTCAGCCCCAACCAGTAGAGACCCCTTAATCAGAGTGGAGGCCGCAACAGCACCCCTTCCTTCCTCAGTCTCCACTCTGTCCTTCTAGGCCAGCAGCATGTCCTCAGTTGGATATGTTCTGCACTCTAAGCAGAACATATCCAACTGTGCTGCATGTACTTAGGGAAGATACTCTTCACAGCCTCCCTGTCTTCCTACACACCAGATGGAAGCACATCAGGGTCAGCAGATATCACAAACTGAGGAAGAAAGTTAGAAATCCAAGCACTAAACAGAATGCATCAAATCATTAAGAAGATTATATACCATGGATGGTTCAATTCATGCAAATCAATGAATATGATATTTGACTAGTAGAATCAATGATGAATATTATGTGATGCACTTAATAGACGCAGAAAAAGCTTTTGGCAAGGTCCATCAACTGTTCATGATAAATACACTACAGAAAATTAGAATAGATAGCCTCAATTCAATCTAATAAAAGCCATGTATATATGACAAACCAAAGCCAACATCAGAGGAAATGGCCAAAAACTGGAAGCTTGCACTCTAAAATCAGGTAGAAGGCAAGGATATCCACTTGGAGGGAGTGGCTGAGGCTATAAATTGCTCACAAATATGAGGTTAGGCAAGGCCAACTTCAGAAGGAAAAGTGCCTACAGCAATTAACCTTTTCAGCTATGGAACACATTGCCTGGGATAATTCAAGGCATTAGTCTTTAGGCAACTCTCTGTTTTAGGATAATACCTTTTCAAAAATGTATAAATAAGGGCTCCCGTGCACTCACAGGAAATCCCTGGACCAAACCCAAGCATGCCGCGTGAGTGACCCTCTGCTGTACCCTCAGGACCCCTCTGGAGCCCCTCTAAAGCCCGCTGATGAGCAAGTACTTCTGCTGCACATTCGGGACCCACCAGATCCAGCCGAAGCCCAGGCCCAGCGAGAATGTGGGAGAGCTTCCGGCTCCCGTGCATTCTTGGGAATTCTGTGGACCATACCCAAGCATGCTGCATGAGTGAGACCCTCGGTCATGCCCCTGGGACACCTCCACCCTCGCAGAGCCCATGTTCAAAGCCCAGAAAGTGAGTGAGAACTTCTACCTTGCCTTGGACACCCCAGACCCAGCCCAAGCCCAGGCTCTGCTAGTGTATGAGAGAGCTTAGAAGAAACCAAAAGGAACAGGTGTAGGTATGGGATAAACAGTCTCCATAACCACGGTGGTATATAGACATATATATAAATATTTATTGTATTCTTGGTCCTGTATTTCCTTTTCAAAACTACCACAAAATTTTGGACTTGGAGTACTGTTTTAAGATAAAGTATTGAGCAGGAAAAGGACATTGGAGCAACAGCGCCACCAGTAGAGCTTAAACCCTCTATGTTTGCTCAATCAAATAAAGAAAAAAATGGCACATATAAAAAGAAATTCTCTTCTTAATGTGCATAGCTGCTCAGAGGCTGGTCCAGAGTAGTGTGGCCAGAGGCAGGAGTACAGGCCAGATGCAGGGAGAGCACACAGCTCCAGTCCTAGGCAAATTCAGCTTTTTTTTTTTTTTGCATTTTTGGATCATGTGTTTATAATACAATTTGGGTTATAGACTTTAAAGTAAGTTTCCACCTGGTATTGAGGTTTACCAGCTGGTCAATATGCTATCAAGATGGATTTTCACATAGGTCATCAAAAATGAGATATTTAAGCAAATATCCATTAGAATGGTGAGAGATTATTACACAGAACTCCATTTCTTCAGAAGTGGTCATCCACTGTTGATTAATAAGAACTCCAGTGATCTCCATAGTCTGATGGGAGACATCCCTAATAATTAGGTCATGATTAACACATAAAGTTTTTTATTTTTTTTTCCTTTTTTATTTTTTTTATTTTTTTATTTTT
>NW_004524898.1:626889-633420 GCF_000260255.1 Octodon degus
GAGAGGGTCCGGCCCACACTGCGCCTGGGCTGGGACTGGTCCCGCTGGCGCAGGGTAGCAGGAAACTCTCCGCACACTCACCGGACCTGGGCTAAGACTGGGTCTGGGGGCTCCCGGAACTCGGCAGAAAATCCTACTGGGCAGGCGGGGTGGGGGAGGCACTGAGGAGTGGTGCGGGGCGGCCCGAGGGGCTGGGAGAGGGTCCGGCCCACGCTGCGCCTGGGCTGGGACTGGTCCTGCTGGCGCAGGGGAGCAGGAAACTCTCTGCACACTCACGGGACCTGGGCTAGCACTGGGTCTGGGGGCTCCCCGAACTCGGCCAAAAGTTTTCTTTAAAAATACAATAAAGTCTTCTCCCAAAAGATGTGCTTGGTACAAAACTGAATTGAGAAACTAAGGTTTTCACAAGTGCATGAGAATTCATTATTGTTGATATAATAGTGAATTAAGTATATTCATGATTCCTTGACCAATTTGCTCTCTATGAAAGCCTGGGAGAAAGTTTTCTCTCTAGCTGACTCTCCTTAGGGACATTATACATCATCAATCGCTTTCCTCCTTGGCCCCATAATCTCCTTGATCAGGAAATTTGGGACACCACTGACTTACAGGATATTACAGTACAGTTCCTCTTATGTCCTGAGGCCTCACTGACCATAAAGGCTAGGGCCAAAATGTTTGCTATCCTTGTAGGCCTTCTTTTTCTCTAATTTTTTGGTCTGCAATCTAAAGTTTTTAACCCTCCACAAGAGAAGCTTAATGATATTATTATCCTATAACACGGGCAGTTAAGCTTCACCTCACTATCTGTCTGAATAACAAACATCTTAGACATAACATGGACCAGGTATTTTTCATCAAGTATTGCTATGTTAAACTTCAAATTTCTACAGAATGTGAAGACAAAAATAAAAAATAAACAAATGTAAAAAATACTTTAAAAATGGGAATAAACAATTACATATTTTTACACAGAAATTTATTTTTTATAATTTTATTGAGAAACAAACAGCAATGAGACAGTTTCAAAACTGATTAGTAGGACACGTGCAATAATTAATACATCACATATTCTTCTCTTCTTAGTGGTTATTCATAGTCCAAATGCAGACATGATATCCTGTCCACAAACATTATTAGAACAAATCTTTCTGTTCATTGAATTAAGAGAAAATAGCTGTACATCCATCCTATTTTGTATATACAGATAAAATATGGTCCTTCATTTGTATCCCCTTTTTTGTTTCATTTTGTCAGATATGGTTATTCTATTGCCATTTAAATATTGTAGGTGCATCAATTCAACAAAATATTCCAATATAGTCCAGTAGTCCATAATAGTAGTGGGTTATCCATAGGACTGGTAATGTCAGAAGTTGTTGACTTGAGCCTTTTACAGCTCAGCATATTAATATGGCTTTCCTTTTTATATCTCATTTCTATACTTTTCTGCTGGATGGTTAAGACCAAAATGAAGCAAGACCTATATAACAAGCAGTGTGACTTTTGTATCTAACAATGGCAGTAAAATCCCATCAGGAATTACCCTGAAAGCCTGTACAGAAGTTTATAGATCCTTTGTCAGTGTCAGCCATGTGGATGAGTCCCCGACATTCTTGACCAATTTTCTCTCCGTGAGAGCCTGAGAGAATGTTTTCTCTCCATGTGACTCTCCTCACGCACACTCTACATCATCGATCACTTTCCTCTGTGGCCCAATAATCTCCTTGACCAGAAAATTTGGGACATCACTGAGTTACAGGATGTTACAGTACAGGTTCTCCTATGTCCTGAGTCCTCACTGACCCTGAGAGGCTAGGGCCAAAATGTTGGCTGTTTGCAGCCCTTCTTTTTCTCTAATTTTTGGTCTGCACATTTAAGTTGTTAATCCTGCAGAAGAGAAGCTTAATATTATTGCCCTATAACATAGGCAGCTGAGCCTAACCTCACTGCCTGAATATCAAACATCTCAGACATAGCATGGAACAGGCATTTTTCCATCAAGCATTGATATGTTAAACTTTAAATCCGTTCAGAATGTGAAGAAATAGAAGAAAAAACTAAAAAAAATTTTAAAAATATGAATAAACAATTACATATTTTTACATTTAGAAATCTAACCATATACAGCATGGTAGCAGAGTCATATCACTTTTTTTCTTGTCTCTTCTTTTCATTTATTACCCTTTTTTAAACAAACATTTACTTGAGAGACAGTATAGCAGTAATTGATATGACTTTAGAAACAGTATGTATTTAGAAGACAAGAATGACAGGCATTCCAAGCATGACCCTAGTATTACACATTGCTATCTTGAGTTCAGGTGCTTAGTTCACAGGTCTCAGCATATACAGTTAGTCAGGGTAATATTCCTACCAATTAGCTGCTAGTTTCAAAAATCTGCTGAAGATTCTCAGAATCATTGCTTTAACCATCTTGGGCACATAAATGTATGGTTTTGCCCCAGCCATGTTTCCTAGCTTTTCTCCTGCCCTCTCTTCATTATTTAATTGTTAAGTTCTCACTTTCCTTTTAATTGTGTTATATCTTTCTATTTTTATTTCTTCTTTGAGTTCTTACACTAGGGAGACTATATGATGTTTACACATGTGGGTCTGTTTTATTTCACTTATAAGTATATCTTCAAGTTGCATCTATTACTCAGCTATAAAGAATGATAAACTCAAAGCCTTCATATATATATATATGAAGGCTTTGAGTTTATCATTCTTTATAGCTGAGTAATACTCCACAGTATAAAAATACCACATCTTTTCCATCCATTCCTCAGATGACAGGCATTTTGGTTGCTTCCAAGCAATGGCCATGACTCATCCACTTGGCTGACACTGACAAAGGATCTACAAACTGTGGTACATGGTTTCAGGGTAAATCCTGAGGGGATTTGACTGACATTGTCAGATTCAAAAATTACATTGTTTCTTATATAGGTCTTGATTCATCTTGGTCTTTGCCATTCAGCAGAAAAACATAAGCAAGAGGTGTAAAAAGTAAAGCCATATTAGTATGCTGAGTTGCAAAACACTCAAGTCAACAACTTCTGACATTGCCAGTAAATCAGATAACCCACTATTATTACAGGCTACTGGACTATATTGGATTATTTTGATGTATTCACGCACCTACAATATTTAAATGGCAATAGAATAACCATGTCTGACAAAACTAAAAAAAGGGGGGGATATAAATGGCGGACCATTTTTTATCTGTATATACAAAATAGGATAGATATACAGCTACTTTCTCTTAATTCAATGAGAAGAAAGGTTTGTACTAATAGTGTTTATACAGGATATCATGTCTGCATCTTGCACTATGAATAACTACTATGAAGTCAACAATATTCAATGTATTAATTATTGTAACTTTCCTACTAACCTGTTTATAAACTGTCTCATTGCTATTTGTTTCTCAATAAAATTAACAAAAGAGTATATTCATGATTCACTTACACAGTTCTCCAAAAGGTAAAACAAGGATTGCTGATAATGATAGAGTTTTCTTTCAGATTGAGACCCCTGCTATTAACAAAAAAACTTATATGATGTACACCCCATCAATTGTCACTTAGCTAAGTCAGAGCTCCTCATGTGTAAGACATAGATTAATGGATTCTAGTGTTATGATGCAAAATGAAAATTTAAGTATGCTACAAAATATCATGATTGTCATTCTGCAATTTTATGTATGGTTTTGGTATCTAAATTTCTGTTTAAAAATATGTTACTGTTGTCCTTTAACATTCTATAGGAATTTAAACATTAGAATATTCATTGTTACTGCTGTCAGACTATATTGGAATATTTTTCTGGTTTCACGCACCTACAATATTCAAATGACAATGGAGTACCCTTCTCTGACAAAACTAAACATAAAGGCTGGGATACAAATAAATGACCACTTTATATCTGTATATTTTAAATAGTTACAATAGATATACAGCTGCATTCTCTTAATTTAATAAATAGAGAGATTTGTTGTAATATTGTTTGTGTACAGGATAGCATGTCTGCATCTTGTACAAAGAATAACCACTAAGACAATATGAAATGTATTAATTATTGAAAATGTGCTAATAATATGATTTGAAACTGTCTCGTTGCTATTTGTTTCTCAATAAAATTGTTTACAAAAAAGACAGAGACTTTCTTCATTCATGAAGTGTGTATCAATCACTTACTAGCTATCAGGGTCTATTCTGTACACAGAAATAAAAAGTCTATGCGGTAAAAAAAAAAAGACTAACCATTGTTGTTATAAAATAATTGTTTTATTTTACTTTTTAATGTGTTTGATATTCAGATAAGATAGAAATACTGTTTACTGACTCCACTACAGTGTAATGCCATAAATCTTCTCTTCTGGATGTCCAATATCTGTAGTTTGGAGCCAAAAATTAGAGAAATAAGTGAGCTTAGAGGATAGCTAATATGTTGGTTCTAGCCCTCCAAGGTCAGTGAGAACCGAGGACATAAAAGAGCCTCTGCTGCACCATACTATAACTCAGTTGAGTCCCTGAACTTCTGATCAAGAAGATTATGGGACCACAGAGGACACTGACTCTACAATGTACAGTGTGCCTAAAGAGAGTCACCAGGAGAGAAAAATATCTCCCAAGCTTTTACAGAAAGCAACTTTGTCAGTGGCCATGATTTATCCAGATGGCTGGCAGTGATAGAAGAACTAACAGGGGCTGCACTGGTTCCATAGTAAATCCTGAGCAGACTTAACTGACCTTGATAGAGAGTAAAAATTGATTAATACAAACATTGCCATAAATTGTGCTGAATACACAGCAGAAAAGTATAACCACAAGATGAATAAAACAACATCATAGTAATACGTTAGCTATAAAAGAACTCAATTCACTAACAACTTCTGACAATTGTTGACTATAATGGTAACTCACCACTGTTATGGATTAGTGGAATGTGTAGGATTAACTTGGTGAATACAGGTACATAAAACCTTTGTACTGGAAATCTTTAGTCTAAATGAGTAAGTTCACTCAGAATAGAAAGGTTTGGGAATGAGAAAGTTTTCTACAAAATCTTTTTGACACAGGCCCTCCAACTTCAACTGAACACTCATCTCTTACAACTACAAAACAGAAAAGGAGATATGTAGGGTATGGCTGAGACTGGAACTTGATCACATGTGTGGAGGCAAGGCAGGGTCTAAGAATGAAAATTACCTAGGGCTGGTCAAATACCTCAGGGGATTAAAGTGCCTGCAAGCAGCGCAGGGGTTGGGGGCTCAATCCCCAGGCCTGCCGTGCAGGCCCCGCCCTCAGGGGCATGATGAGATGACAATTGAGACTGAACATAGTGGCATCCACCTGTAATCCCAACTTTTCAGAGGCTGTAAACAGGTAGATCACTACAAGTCCAATCTAGTAGTGAGACCTTGAACACCCTGTAAACCCTTCCCTAAAAATATTAAAAAAAGGACTGAAAATTGTCTAAATGAATCAAGTTGTTTCATCCCTGAAGCACCTTGCCTGAGATAATTCCAGTCATTAGTGACTACACAACTCTGTATCCCATGATACTAACTTTGTCAAAGGTTTAAGTAAATTCCCCTTCCATGATTGAGCAATTCCTTTCCTCCTATAAGGAGAAGGAGGGCTCCATTAGACCTCAGTTTTCATCTCTTACTTTTATTCCTTTATCCTCTCACCATTTTCCCCTGAAATATTAATAGCTTCACAGGATGCAGCGTCCACTATCACCACTCTTATTGAATATAGTTCTGGAAACATTAGCCAGATCAATTAGACAAGAGGAATAAATAATTTGGATAAGGATACAAAAGGAAGAATTAAAATTATCATTATTTCTGAAAGACATGATACTCTATATAGAAGATTACTTTTAACTCCACCAAAAGACTTCTAGAATTTTTAATAACCAAATTTAATTGTGTAGTTGGACACAAACTCAATGCTCAAAAATAAATTGCATTCCTAAGGGCCAGCCAAACAGCTCAGCAGATGAACGTACTTGCAAGTAGGCACAGGGGCAAGGGGTTTGATCCCTAGGCCTGCCCTGAAAGCCCTTCCCTCAGCACGCATTGAGATGGCAATTGAGACTGGATGTGGTGGCACGAGCCTGCTCTTGGGAGGCTGTAAACAGGCGGGTCACTATGAGTCCAATCTACTAGTGAGACCTGAACACCCTGTGGACACTTCCCTAAAATACTAAATTAATAAAAAAAATAAAGCATTCCTGTACACAGAGAATGAAGTACTAAGAGAGAAATTAGGGAAACTACACCTTTCACAATAGCATAGAAAAAAAAACATAGAAATCGATCTAAAAAGGAGGTAAAAGAATTTTACATTGAAACCTTCAGGATGAGGAGATACTTCAGCAGCTTAAGTGCCTGCCTGGCAAGCATAAGGTCCTGAATTCAATCCCCAGGACAAAGGAAAGAAGGAAAGAAGAAAGAAAAGAAAGAAGGAAAGAAAGAAAGAAAGAAAGAAAGAAAGAAAGAAAGAAAGAAAGAAA